>NC_140373.1:8425000-8460000 GCF_054491055.1 Hypomesus nipponensis | reverse complement strand
ACCAATCAGCTCTGGCTTTTATCAAATAGTGTGAAAATGTCAAGGAATTACCCAGGACAAACACATCGCTACCAATCCCCATCAGACACCCATTAGATTACACACACACACATTCAGACACACACACACACACAGACAGACGCCTGTGTGTCCCATAGGGGAGCAGGATGTCTCGTGTCCTCGTGCCTGTAATGTTGAGATTAGGGCTGGTTAGCAGGAAGTCACCTGGGGCCACAGGGCCTGGGAGGACACGCCCTTTAGTCAAGCCTGTTTGGAGTGGTCACACACACAAACGTCAGAGCAGATCTTAAATTAGCCCTCCGTGTCTTCAATAGAAGTCCTGGTCTCAGTGGACAGGGACAGACATGGTGTGTGTGTGTGGGAGGGGGGGGGGGGGGCACGACTCCACAAGAGGGCTGAGCTAATCTCAGTCCTCAGAGCCCCTGTGCCCTCTCAAAGTCATCAACTGTGAGGAGAGGAGAGGAGAGAAGAGGGAACAGGAGGAGAGGAGAAGAGAAGGAACAGGAGGAGAGGACAGGAGATGAGGAGGAGAGCTTGGTTCAAAATGATCTTTCACAGTCCTCATTTGTTTGCTCTATGAAGGTGATGGGTTTCTGAGAGACTAACCTGCATTAATGACTACAGTCAGATATGTGGGCTATGTGTGTATGTAACCTTGTGTCAATGTGTGTGTGTGGGTATGTGGGTGGGTGTTTTATTTAGGTCTCTTTACCGAGTCAACCCAGAAAGAACTACAAATATGGAGATTAAGGGATTCCGGAGGTCTTTGAAGTAGCAGCCCGATACGCCAGCGAGGTTTGCTGGGTAAACTGCCAGCCACAGAGTAAATGACAGGAGTTATGTGTGTGTGTGTGTGTGTGTGTATCTCATGGTTTTATCCCTGTGTGTGAAGCAGAGAGGTGGCGATCTACATTGTCGAGGTATGTGTATTACTGTCCTTCCTGTGTCAGTATTCAGAGTCAAGCTGACATCAGTAAAGAAAGTTCCATGTTTATTTTAATGGGTGACTTAACCAAAAACTGCTGATTCAAATTAGCAAAGTTTGACCAAGGACAGAGCCTTTTTCGTGACAATTAAGAGAACACACACACACACACTCACATACTCACGCACACACAAAAAAAGTTCTAGCAACAGAAGAATAGAATGTGACACAGAAAAAGAAGAGATCAGGGAGTGTGTGGGTGAGTGTGTCTGTCTCTGTCTGTGTGTGTGTGTGTTGAGCTGTTGGCATACTGGATGAGCCTGGTTCAGTATTCACATGGCGTCCATGCTCTCAGGGTGTGTGTTTGTGTTCCATTATATTTGATCATAACAGCCATCTTTCATAGACCCCCCTGAGAGAGACCTCTCCTCCATGTCTCCATGACGATAGGGACAGGGTCACCTCTAGTCTGGATGACTGGGGTGGGGGCCGATGGCGGGGGGCAGGGGTGGGGGGGCAGACTTATTGCGGGGGAGAGAGGAGGAAGATTAGAGTATTGATTTTCTGGGGGACGAAATTCTCAATCAGAGTCGCAGAGGCGACTGGCAGAGCAAGTGTTTGTGGGAGGAAGAGAGGGAGGGAGGAATGGAAGGAGGGAGGGGAGGATAAAAGAGAGAGATAGACAGGCCTGACCGGCAGACAGATGAAGAGAGAGAAAAAGAAAGATGCATAGACACACACACACACACACTCAACACACATACACACCAGTGCCGCTTCTACCAGTCTCACTCCCTGAGTCGCCTTCCATAGAACACACACACATGCACACACACACGCGCACACACATGCACACACACACACGCGCACACACACACATACACACAGGCAGCAGATGGTAGAGTGGGCGTTAGGTACAGTAGCAGGCTCCTGACTCCTACAGCATCTGTTACCATTACAGACTGCTAATTGCCATCAATCAGGACAGCACCTCTGTGGATTCACACACACACTCATTCAGAGGATGGGTATGTATGTGTGTGTGAGTGTGTGTGTGTGTGTCCATGTAGGACAACATGGCAGCATGTTAATGTTGAGCCTAGCTCCAGAACCACACAGCCAGTTGTATTATTAATGGAGCCGTGATCCTAGCTTCCTCTCATGGCACTTCTATCACAGACACTCAAATCACACAGACACACACATACACACAGTACTGACATGATGAACGTAAATATTTTAGATTTAGCATGAACAGAAAACATTCATGTACATAAAGGGTTTGCACTACATTCCACTGGTTGTGTTTGAGAGTGTGTGTGTGTTGTCCTGTGAATGGGACATCGGTTTGTCCTTGGAGCCACTTGGTTATTGAAAGGGTGTCCATGTGTTCCATCTGTGCTTTCCTGGGTGAGGGGGTTCACACTTGCACTGTACTGTGTGTGTGTGTGTGTGTTCAACAAGGGACAAGCCAAGGCCCAGTGTGAGACCCCCTGTAACCCAAGAGAGAGTGGGCTGACTAAGCGCTGTTCCTGAATCAACGTGTGTGTCTGTGTGTGTGCCAGTGTCTGTGTGGATGTGTGTGTGTGTCTGTGTGTGTGCCAGTGTGTGTGGGTGTGTGTGTGTGTCTGGACATGGGGATGGTGCCACACACTAACTGTGCGAAAGGATGCTTGTTCAGAAGCACAAGCATTACCCCCCGCCCCCCCCCCCCCCCCCGCTCCCTAGCCTCATCCTGACTCCTCCGTCTGTCCGTAGGAAGCTCCGCCCATATGGGCCAATAGACCTGAGGGGAGGAGGAGAGGTGGCCAGGGTAGACCATGTTGTAATGTCACAACTACAACTACAAAAGGTCAGTTCAGTTTGATATCTGGGTGTGTTTGTTAGTGTGTGTGTGTGTGTGTGTGTGTGTGTGTGAGAGAGACTGTGTATGGAGGGGTGTGTCTGTGTCTATGTCTCTGTGTGTACGCATACACACACACATGGTGCATACTGTTCACATGTGCACGCACACACACAAGTCTGTTCCTCCACACCCAGTGCTGTGGATAGGTCAGTCCAGCCATTAGCTTCATTCAGCACCAGGGACAGCTCCTCTGCTAGTAGCATTACTGAGCACTGCAATGAAGGCTAAATGCATTATTATTACACACTGTTAACAAAATGTGACTATTCACATAAAACAAGATATTGTGCTATCTGCTACAATGACACTCCATCAGGGGTTCCAATAGATTTCCTCATATGTGCTTCTTTGCAATATCTTTACCTTGTGCTTAACCTCATTTGACACAGTCTGCAATCAGAATGATGTAATGAGGGATATTTTCAAATCCTCTTTTCAGGGTCGTTTTTAGTGACAATGGTGGGTAAGTGAAGTTTAGAGGCCCGTGAATAAAAAATGCTGCTTTAAAGCCTGTAGGTGCAATTTAATTTTTAATATGTTTACACGTTATTGCAGAAACACCAAATGCTGTGGATCCAGGTTTTGCTAATGAGGTGTGGGTTGAGGCTGTTTATAAAAACTGTAAGGCTAGTTTTCATTATGACAACAAAGTAATATGCAACCACACATACACAACCTCTCTCACACACACACACACATAAGGAGACGCATTGTGCTGTAACACAGGTATGGCGAAGAGTTTAACAGACGTCAGGGTGGCTTACAGGACACGAATCAGAAAGGTATGCCAGCTACCCTGCAGAACTGACTCCCAGACTGTCGCACACATACACACACACACACGCGGGCATGTGCAACCAGCCCACTGTGAAGACTCAGACTACCTAACCTTCATGCACACAGACAGGTGACACTGTCAGCAATACGTCTGCCAGCTCTACAGTGTGTGTCTGTGTGTGTGTATGTGTGTGTGTGTGTGTACATGTGTGACTCAAAGAATGCCGCTCTGAATATTGTCTACATTTGCAAACCAATTGTCAACCAACAGTCTGCTTCATTAAACTGTGCGGTTACGTCACACTATATTTCACACACATGCATACATACACACACACACACACACACACACATACGGGAGCACGCATGCATGCACAGATACACACCAACAACACACTCATGCAGTCACACGTGCATTCACAGATGTATGCACACTTAGAATACATCCACACACCACAAAGGGACCTTCTCTGAAATTCTGCAGCAATGTCATGTTCTCCACCTTCTTTCACACAAACCTATGGAACTCCTATATACTTTGAAAGGAACACACCCACCCCCCCACACACACACACACTCTCAAAGTCTAAACCTCACTGTATTTAAACCTATAAAAGCTTACACACACAAAGAGAACTTTATCTAAACCTATAGAAGCTTTCAACGATAGTAAAGTTGTTTGAAGACTGGACCCCTGTTGTGTTCTATCTGGCACAAAGTTCACCTCCCTACCTCTCTCCCTTCTCTCTTTCGTTCTTCTCAACTCGTTCTCTTCTGATGTTCTGAACTAACTATCCTGGTTCATGATACCTGCAATTGAACTGTCAGTTGGAGAGAGTGCATTTCTCTGTCTCTCTCTGTCTCTCTTTCAGTTGCCTCCCCCCCCCCCCCACACACACACACCTCTCTCTGCCTCTATCTCTCTCTCCTCTGAAGACAAACCCGGTGACACCAGCATTCTAGAACGCACGCAGGAACCAATGAGACGTAGCGGCGTCGTGGCGGGGGTGTGGGTGGGGTGGGGGGGCCGTCTTCACAGCACATTAAAGACACCGTCAGACGTCCGGTACCTCTGGCCCCTTCTCTCGCTCGTCGCCACGTGAACAGCCGCTCCGCATGCGGAGGGCGTCTGATGATGCTCCGGAGGGGGGCAGACTCCGGCTCCTTGCTCCGCCAGGGCGATCTGTCTGATGAAATAGGCACTCAGCTCGTCAGGCTGGGGACACCGAGGTAACTCCTGACAACCCCTGATGGATTCCCTCCATCCCAAGATGAAGGGGTCGGAGGGGATGGGGGCGTGGGGGACTGGGGGACTGGGGGTGGGGCTGTGGTGGTAGGGGGGCGTGGGGGCGGGAGAAACAACCATCTAAAAGACTGATAGTGCACCCGTCCTTTTAAAAAACAAACATCCCTTCCCAGAATGAGGCTCGTCTCCTCGTAAATCAGTGGCTGGTTAATAAAGTTGTCATCTCTTTGATTTTTCCTGAAAAAAAAGAGGGATGGAAAGAGGAAGAAAGACAAACAAACGGCCGTGGACGCTATCTGTTTATTTTACTGCCTCTTCAGAGGTCACCGTGAGGAGACGGGCACTTGTCATCTTTTTTCCCCTTCGCTTTCTCTCCCTTTTTTCATCAGTTCACTGGTTGGATAGTGTTTAGCAAGTCACTGTAGTGACTGAAAGCATTGCTCCTATACACAAACTATTACTGATAGAAGAAGATGGAGAGTTTGGCAAATGCATGCACGCACACACACCAACACAGACACACAGATAAACACAGCAAGGTTCATATCATCTGAGGCAAAGTAGATAAGACAAGTGCCGGTCCATATCTACACAGACACACACGTGTCTCAGGCATTGACACTTGCATTGTGACAGACTGCATGTTGGGTATTACCCTCTGCCTGGCATGTAAAAGGAACATGCACACGCACACACACTTAACATTTGGTCTGCTGAAGAAGTCTACCCTCACACCAGACCGCACACTGCCAAACACACAGCCTCACATCCTTACAACTGAACTCTGTACTTCACTTTTACCATCACAAGTAGTTCAATGATTAAAGATGCTGGTCACTGTGGAGACTTTCAGCAGATTTCTACTCTTTCCTTCATTTGCAAGTTGATTGTTATTTTCTACCTCCTTGTGCACTTTCAATCTTCCTAGTCCAATTAAAATCAATCGCTCATCTGATTGGACTGAGCAATGTGCTTGTTCAAGATGGCTGCCTGATGGTGGTGTGTGTGTGTGTGTGCCACTGGGCAGGGTATCAGGTATCAGTATTCATAGGACTGAACTCCATGTCCCATCAGGCCTCTGGAACGCATGACAGACAGCTAGAGACCTGCCATGCTCAGAGGGAGAGGGAAAAAAGAGAGAGGGAGAAAGGGACAGAGAGACAGAGTAAGAGAGACAGGGTGACAGAGTGACAGATGCAGACAGCAAAAGAAAGACAGAACAAGACAAATATAGATAGAGAAAGAATGATAGACACACAGACACACTGCCACGCAAACATGCATGAACATACACACACACAGTGGAAGTCAGTCACCAGCTATCTTTACCCCAGGCTTTCTCAGCACATGCAAGCTTGTCACACACACACACACACACACACACACGCACACACACTCCTCTTAACCTTGTGACCCTCAGTGAGCTTCTTCAGCCCTGAGCAGGAATGCTCCAGAGAGGCCAGCTGTCACCAGCCACTGAGACACGACACACAGGGGAACACGCACTCTCTGACACCTTTACACCATCATACACCACTGAGGTGTGTGTGTGGGGGGCGGTTTTGTTTGTGTGTGTGTGTGTGTGTGTGTGTGTGAGGAGAGCTATGATGAAGTGTAAAACGCAGAGATGAAGGACATCATGGCGAAGACAATAAAAGCAGTGAAGGATTGTGGGAGCTGAAAAACAGCCATTTCACACTGAAATTCAATCTATGGTCGACTCGGCTGTCGGCCTCGTGGCTTGGTACAATACACGTTCTCACACACACAAACAAATACGCAGACACACACAGAAACAGACACATAGGATTGTAATTGATCACCAGCGCTCATCACAGCAGAGCTGCAACTCCTACATGTATAATTTTGATGCTAATCCCATAATAGTACTATAATACTGCTTTAATACTAGTGTAATGATAATACTATTATAATCCTACAGTGATGCTATTATAATGCATCTACAATACTACTATAACACTCCTATAATATTCTATAGTGCTACCGTAATCTATCTTTAATACTATAAAACACTACAAATATATTGCTACAACAATGCAACTACACTACCATAAATGTTTCCTAAGACAGCTATAATACTGTTGTGCTACCATGAAAGGCTGTCTGAGTCAAGGGATCAGACTAAGATAGGACCTTTTCAAACACACTGAAAGGGACCACATGTAAACTGCTTCACAATACACTCACACACAATGCACACACGCACACGCACACACGCACACGCACACACACACAAAACACACACACACACAATCCACACACAATCCACAGACATACATACAGCCACAGTCTGTACTGTGGACTCCTCTGCACACGAGAGGCCACTGTGGCACCAGGTTTTCCGTGACTGTTCTTGGACTATTTAAATACTTGTTTCAATGTGTACCATGCCCCTATGCTGCTGGTGATGCCCTTGTTTGGTTTAACTTAACCCCTCAAGGTTGAAAAGTCCCGTCGGTTAGATTTCTGCAAACCAAGCAGACTGCAAACATATCTACTTCATTCCTCCATTTCCCCCTCTCTCTCCCTCTTTCTCCTGTCTCTATCTCCCTCTTTTCCTCCCTCTTTTCCTCCCTCTCTCTCTCTCTCTCTCTCTCTCTCTCTCTCTCTCTCTCTCTCTCTCTCTCTCTCTCTCTCTCTCTCTCCTCTCTCTCTCTCTCTCTCTCTCTCTCTCTCTCTCTCTCTCTCTCTCTCTCTCTCTCTCTCTCTCTCTCTCTCTCTCTCTCTCCTTATACAGGCTTGCCCTTGGGAGTCTTTGCTCTTGTTTTCTCACTAGCCCTCATGCTGGGGCTGGGAAATGACTGTGTGTGTATGTTATGCGTATGTGTGTGAGCAGGTGTGTGTGGGTTGTGAAATTAATCTTCCTGTTTCTATTAGTCCTGGTCCCCAATGCTCCGGGGCTCTCCAGGACCCCCACAGCTCAGCAGCCAGGGAGGGGGAGGCCTGACCACTCATACCCAAGAAAAGAGCCTGCTGATGGGGTGTGGGTCGTGGGAGTGGGGGATGTCCTGCTGGGGGTGGGATGTGCCTTCTGTGGGGCTCTGCCCCACTGCACCCTTGGACAAGATGGAGGCCGGGACCCATGGTGACAACAACTCGAGCATGGCGTCTCCGCCAGATGCCAGACCCTTCCCCGGAATGCTAATGTTGCCAGTTTACGCTTGGCGCAGTGGAACCCGAGAATAGCAGAGGAGATGGGAGGAGGAGAGGGAGGAGGTGAAGAGGGGGGAGGAGAGGTGAGGTGATGGGCGCCAGTCTATATGAATACATGTCCACAAAAGAGCAAAACTCTTTCATTCAAATGTACTGGCAGTCACGGTAACGCTAACCAAAACTAACATCCAGACTAGCATCCAGACTAGCATCCAGACTAGCATCCAGACTAGCACCCGAAGTAAAACAACAGCACTACAGAGACAGAGAGGCTATTCACCACTCTGCTGAATCTTAGAGCGTTGAAATAGGGACTACTGTAATATACTGAGATATTCAAACCACGTCTTATAAACTGCTTTGGGATTTTGGGGGGGAGGAGAGGTAGAAGGGTTTTGAGGGGAGAGTGGAGGGGGCTGGATGAAATTCTTCCAAGAAGCTCCCTAAAGCCTAGGCATCTATGCCGGTGTTTTAAAATCCAAATCAGTCACACACACACACACACTCACACACACTAGCACACAGCCTAAACCGTCCCTTGGACCCCCTGGTGCTTCCGGCCCAGTTTTCAGGGGTTCCAGTTGCTCTGGCGACGCAACGTGTCTATTGTGAAAACCCTCTGGAGAAGAACCTCTCTATCTCCCCAGCTCCACTACTATCATTACACACACCCTTCCTCTCTCTCTCTCTCTCTCTCTCTCTCTCTCTCTCTCTCTCTCTCTCTCTCTCTCTCTCTCTCTCTCTCTCTCTCTCTCTCTCTCTCTCTCTTTCTCTCCCACTTTAATCACATTTATTTGGAATCATTCCCTGGTACTCATCTATAGCCTTAGCACACAGTCTCCACAAAGAGCCAAGCTAGTGACGGTATCATCTATGCTGTCTGTAGAAATCTCTCTTGTCCCTCACTGTATTCTGCTGTACGCCCCTGCTTGGGGCTGGCGCACTCACACACACACACTTCAGAAAAGTGCAGCAAGTTCGGAAGTTGGAGGAGGTGGATGAGGAGGAGCCGAATGAGGAAGGGGAGCGACCGGGCTAGGAGGAGGATGAGGACGATGAGGATGAGGACGATGAAGAGGACGAGAGGAAGCCGAGGCCTACCTGTGGGATGCGCTGAGTCGGGGAATTGGAGAATCGGATGACACCTTGCTGTGGACGTAGACGGAGGAAGCTCTCATACGCTCAGCATGTCTGTCTAACCTGGGTGGGAGGGAGGGAGGGAGGGAGGGAGGGAGGGAGGGAGGGAGGGAGGGAGGGAGGGAGGGAGGGAGGGAGGGAGGGAGGGAGGGAGGGAGGGAGGGACAGTCACATATGGAGAGGAAGGAGAGAAAGAGGGAGAGAGAAGAATTAGATTGGCATCCGTGTTCCCACAGGGCTTAGCAGTGTGACCTTATAGATGAGACTGTCGATATCCACCACTGATTATTGTCTGTCAGGGCACCAGCCTTACACACCTAGAACACCCGGGAGCACAGCAGAGGACACACACACACGCACACACATCATCCAGGGGTGGGAGTGAAGGTTGTGTGTGTGTGTTAGGCCAAGGCCTGCTACAGCCAAGGACCAAAAGACACAGATGAATGTGTGTGTGTGTCTGTGACAGACCTCTCTAGAGAGAAAAGGGTGACTTTATGTCCACAACCATCAATTCCTCCGGCCTTGCCTCCCCGGCAACTCCATCTCACCTCTCTATCACTCGTTCTCTCTCTGTCTCTCTCTCCATCTGTCTCTCTCTCTCTCTCTTGCTTTCTCCCTTTCCACTTCTATTTACTGTCTGTCCATCTACCTCCTCAACTGTGCTCCTTTCTCCCCTCTACCATCGCACATATCGCTCCACACAGTCTCCACCCCTCCCTCCTCCACCCCTCCCTCCTCCACCCCTCCCTCCTCCACCCCTCCCTCCTCCACCCCTCCCTCCTCCACCCCTCCCTCCCTCTGTCACTGACAGCGCCGTGTTGGAGGTGAAGCTGATCAGACTTGGCTGCTCTTCACCTTGGCACACCTCTCATGAACCCCTCTCACTGTTTAACACCACGCACGCACGCACTCACACCCACACGCACAGACATAAAGAATAAAAAGTGCCGTATAGAGCAAAGACCATCACATGTGGAACCTGTAAAAAACAGATATTTTTTTATTATCAGATGCTTTTAGCCAAAGCGACATTCACAAAGAATGAAGCATAAAGTACAGCAGAAGATTTCAGATTGAGAGTTTACATTTGCTGTAATTTAGGATGGAATATTAACCACCTGGTTGGTACTGTTTTCCTGCCTATGGGAGCACCCCACCCCAACACACACACTCCAAGTCAGGCACACATCCACACCATTGCACAACACACAAACACTCTTTCCAAACACACACACACACACTCTTCCTCCACACACTCCCTTCTTTCAGCCAGCCAGTTCCATCAGGAAGCACCAGCACACTTTGAAGAGCCTGAAGGCACAACAAAGCCCTTCCCTCTCTCCCCATCCTCTCCTCCCTTCATCCCTCGCTTCATCCCTCTGTTCAGCTCAGGGGGCCCCGTGCTGGCAAAATTCAAATCCCTCCTTCTTCCCCTCCTCTCCTCCCTCCCTCCCTTCCTCTCTTCTCTTCACTCCCTACCCGCACTTTCGATCTATCCCTTCCCTCATTTTAGGACTGGGAGTCTTTCACGTTCCCTTCCTCCGCCAAACTTCCCCTGATCCCTCTCTTTATCCCTGTATTTAGCACATACAGCCCTGCAGTTGAACCGCCACTTCTCTTCCTTCTTCCCTCCTTTCCTCCTATCATCCTTTCCTCTTTCAGTCCATTTCGTTGGCTTCTCCTAAGCTCTCCTGTCCAACCAGCAGCCTGTTCTGTCCTAAACCCAATCACCTGTCCTCCCTCCCACCTCCTCACCCACCTCTCCACCACGCCTTTCCAAAAATAAGTACAGTGAGGACTCTGCTGTGGAATGGAGAGATGGAGCAGAGGAGAGAAGGAGTGGAGGAGGGAAGAAGGGGAGGAGGGAAGGGGAGGCCTGGAGCGATACATAGACGCTAACAACACTCCTGTAGCTTGAACCCAAAAATCACAGGCCCCCCTCCGCTTTTTGCTGAAACATTGCCTGGGAGGATGGAGGGGGGGGGGTCTCTTTCTGTCTCTCTCTCTCTCTCTCTCTCTCTCTCTCTCTCTCTCTCTCTCTCTCTTTCTCTCTGTCTCTCACACACACACACACATACGCACACTGCAGGGAGTATTCCAGGACGGTCCTACAAAGCTCCCTCCATTGGCAGGTATGGTAGAGCAGGCTGGTTAGTTTAGAGCATACTGCCTGCCAAGAGCCTGTCAGAATCAACATTGTACATTCTCCTCCCGTTTTCCTCTACTGACCTCTACTCTGCTCTACTCTGCTTTACTCTGCTCTGCTCACTTATGCCTCTACTGTACTCTACTCTGCTCTACTCTGCTTTACTCTGCTCTGCTCACTTATGCCTCTACTGTACTCTACTCTGCTCTACTCTGCTTTACTCTGCTCTGCTCACTTATGCCTCTACTGTACTCTACTCTGCTCTACTCTGCTTTACTCTGCTCTGCTCACTTATGCCTCTACTGTACTCTACTCTGCTCTACTCTGCTTTACTCTGCTCTGCTCACTTATGCCTCTACTGTACTCTACTCTGCTCTACTCTGCTTTATTCTGTTATACTCCATTCTGCTGTACTCTGCTCTAGAGAATAGTTTTAGAACAGATGGCCGCCTGCAATACTTCCTCCACCCTGCAGGTGGGGATCTGCTGAGATTCAACTCACTGCATCCAAGAGAACGACAACCGCTTCACCAAAGAAGGCAATGTGTTTATATAAACACAATCACCGACTTCCTGTCAGAGGAGACCCCCCTTTGCGACAGGGCCGGCTCTCTCTGCGGATCGCTCCAGATCAAAGGGACCGCAGCCAAAGTTGGGTTCTTTAGATCCTAAACTTGACTCACTTAGGAGTCAGCAGAACAGACGACACTGAAGAGAGCATCTTTGGAGTGGTGGGCGCAGATGAAAGAGTCGTACTTAGAGAGGAGAGCAGAACAGAGTGGAGACGAGACAAACCGTCAAACTTGCAGCAGCTAAACAATTACGATGCCGTGGAAACATACAGCGGGATTAGCATAATAAAGGAAGCGTTCAACACCGGGACACAGATAATGATGGGGGCTAGAAATAGTTCTGTTAATGTGAACGCACACACCCATGCATTTGTACACACACGTAGGCACACACACGCGTGCCCACACTGACACGTGGAGATGAGCACACGCACACACAGGTGAGGTGGATTGGTTAGCTGGTAGTTCATGTAATGAGCTGGTATTGAATTGAGCAATCACACTTGAGAAGATGCAGGAGACAGACAGTGAAGACACCAAGAGCAGGTGCACCTGGGGACTAAGGCTGATTTGGCGGTCATCCTGCCACTCGTTGTGACATCACCATCATCTCATTGTGACATCCCTATCCCTTCTGTATAGCATTGCCAGGTCCTGACTATGAAATCCCAAGGTAGGACATCACTGTCTTCTGTGTGATCACTGAAATCAGTGTCCTATCTGTATGGCATTAGTTTCACTTATTTATGGAACCACTGTCTTTTTTGTATGACATCACTGGTCCCCCTTGTAAAATTGTTGGCCTCTATATATGACATAACTGGTCCCTCTATATGACATCATTGCCCTCTTTTCACCAAAGTGACAGCAGAACGACAGCATCACTGATGCTGTCATGACAACCCCTTCCCAGAGACACAACTCCCCTCCCCTCATCTTCAGATGCTCCACCCTCCAAGCCATGCCGAAGTGTCAGAAGAAGTGTGTGTGTTTGTGAGTGTGTGTGTCTGTGTGGTCTGTGTGTGGTCTGTGTCTCTGCCTGGATGGTAATTGTCAGGGTTTGGCAGGGCAATCAGTTCCATGCCACTGAACGCTACGTCTCGACATGTTCTATAGCAAGTCCCGAGACACATACACACTCTCACACACACACACACTCTCACACACACACGCTCACACACACACACCCTCCAGACGCCTGACCCACACACCTGTTCACTGGTGTGAGACGGATGTGAGAATCCTGTTCCCTACTGCCTTGGCACAGAGGAACACCGGAACTCTCCCTCCCTCCCTCCCTCCCTCCCTCCCTCCCTCCCTCCCTCCCTCCCTCCCTCCCTCCCTCCCTCCCTCCCTCCCTCCCTCCCTCCCTCCCTCCCTCCCTCCCTCCCTCCCTCTCTCTCTCTCTCTCTCTCTCTCTCTCTCATCCTCTATCTCGTCCTCCCTCCCACTCTCTCTTCCTCAATCTCTCCCTAACATCCTCTCTCTGTCTCTCTCTCACTCTCTTGCTCTGTTTTTCTCCATGCATCCCTGCCATGGTTTGTGTGTCAGAGTTAGAGAAGTTAAGTCCTTAAATAACCCATAGTGTGTCTAATTCAACCCATTCTGTGCACACACACATGCACACACGCACATAATGTCTGCAAACTTTATAAGCGAGACTGGTCTGCATGCTGCCAAGAAGTTTACAGTCCAGAGATATAAACATGGTTCGGCTGCCACACGCTCGCCACTGACAGCCAATCCCAGGCCAGCAGGCTAACGACTGACAGCCAATCCCAGGCCAGCAGGCTAACGACTGACAGCCAATCCCAGGCCAGCAGGCTAACGACTTTTACGATGATCATAATATCAACGCTGGTTTGCAATCCCCCACCCCCACTGTCAACAGCAACACCAGAGACAGGGGCTGAAGAGATTCGTACAGACGTGTTTGTGTGAGCCCACCCACCCACGTGTCTATCAGCCTGTGTGTGTGTGTGTGTGTGCGTCCACCCCCACACACAGACATGTTTGCCTCACACGATGACAGGAGAGACATGTGCCACAGTCTCCAGGGAACAACAGCCTACACAGACGCAGCTTCTGAGCAGGCCATGAAACTGTAAGAAGTGTGTATATGTGTCTATGTGTGTGTGTGTGTGTGTGTGTGTGCGTGTGGAGTGTGGCCCCAAGGGAAGCCACAGTATAGTGACATCCTCTTAGCAGCCGGAATATTCTAGAGACAGCATCAGTACATCCAGTTAAAGCAGACGCATCTATGATCCCTACCCAGAATATAGGCCTCATGCCTGGACACATACACGTCTCTCAGACTGATGACTCCAGGTTGATGACCATAACAGGTAAACACTTAGGTAAACAGGTAAAGGCTCTCTGTCTCTCTCTCTCAAACTCTCTCCTATTCTCCTTCTCCCCTTCTTTCTCACCCTGTCTCTCCCATCACTCTCTCTCTCACATCCTCGTTGACTATCTGAAATCCACCATCGACACACACGGCCCAGACACTAACAGCAGTGACTAAAGCCAGCTTCACTGTACATCCCTCTCCTCCCCCCCCTCCCCACACACACCTCTCTCTCTCATGTCTTCATGGTTGGAGTTTCATAGAAGCCCAATAATTAGGAGACTGCAGCCTGTTAGCAAGAGTATGAAGGGGGGGGGGGGGGGGGGATAGGATTGAAGGAGAAAAAGGAGGAGAAGACACATAAATAATGAAACCTAATCCCCAGTGTCCAGCCAAAGAGAGGCGCCAACCGTCTTTTTTTTAATATTTCTATAAATATCCCGCACTTTCCCCTGTGGTTGGACACCAACTTCAGACAGGGAAAGAAAGGAGTGATGGAGTGATGGAGGGGATGGCAGGAGAGAGGGAGGGAGGGAGTCTGTTCTGAAGGGAACGGGTGCCACCCACACACCCCTGCCCCCCCGCACCCCCGCACCCCCACACCCCCACACCCCCGCCCCCCCACACCCCCCCGCACCCCCACACCCCCACACCCCCGCCCCCCCACACCCCTGCTCCCCCACACCCCCGCCCCTATCCCTCCATCTCTCACTCCCTCTCGCACACACTCACCCTGTCTCTTTTTCTCTCCTCCCAGCCAGACAATTGGAGGGGTGGGTGAGAGGGGGAGGGAGCAAAGGGTCTTGGTGGTCAATTGAAGGATGGATAGAGGGAAGAGGAGGAGAGGGATGGAAGGACGGGTGGAGGGAGGGGGGGCGCGGAGGTCTAGTTACACAGACTGGGCTGGTCTGCACCCCGTAGGGAGCGTCTGGATTCAGAACACTACTCTGGCACCATGGAGACGACCAGCCTGTCACACTCGCATGCACGCACACGCACACGCAAACACACTCGAATGCACCCGCACATCCACCAAAAACTCATCCACACACAGCCACACACACACACACACACAGCCAGCTTGTCAGGCGGTGTGTTAAAATGGAGAAAACAGCTTGTCCTCCTCACAGCTGTCATGTCCCCCTGACAGAAACAGGGGCCAGACACACTCCGCCAATGCTCCCCATCTTTACTCTTCCTTTCCCTGCCTCTCTTTACCTTCCCTACTTGTAGTCCTCCATCGCTATCGTTCTCTCTCTGTTCTCTCTCTCCCCACAGTTGATGTGCTGAGACTGTCATGATGGGGGAGAGGGTATTTGGTTAGATATTTATGCCTGTTGAGGGGTAATACCCTTCAACTGACTGCTTTGAGCTGCACCCTGTCTTTGGATTCCCATGCATCCACACCCACACACACACCCACACACACACTCTACATTAGGTCTGTCTGCATTAGGCCAGTGTTTGCCTATTTAGGTTGATTGTCTTTCATGTGTGTTTCCCGTCCCTGCATGGCGCCTCGTTTTCCTGCAGCTCTCCGGCTTCAAACGCGGCGCTGACCTCATTTCCCCACCCCCCCGTCGAGCTGGCTGGCCGCAGATGGCCAGGCAGAGGGAGTCAAGCGGACCACTCACAACAACACATCTTTGTTTCATTCATTTCGACTGGGCGGGGAGTCTCTGTGGTCAGGCTAGGTGTGGAGTTTAGCAGCGTGTGTGTGTGTGCGGTTACTGGAATGTGTGCGTGCATGCCTGTGTGTGTTTTATGTGGGTTTATGTGCTTGTTTTGTACATCTTCTCATTCAAGGTTGTGCTTGTTATAGCATTCAGGTTTGCTAAGCGTGAGCGTGAGCGAGAGAGAGAGAGAGAGAGAGAGAGAGAGAGAGAGAGAGAGAGACAGAGAGAGAGAGAGAGAGAGAGAGAGAGAGAGAGAGAGAGAGAGAAGGTGGGGGGGTTACAGAGAGGTGTGTGTGTGTGTGTTTTCAGGGGCAACATAGTGCTCTGTATTTCTGCCCTGTCTGCTTCATGTCATTCAAAAACTCTGATTGACTGGTCAATTACAGACACCCACATGAAGCAACAGACACGCACACACATACACACACACACACACACACATACACATCCATCCACTAGTCAATCAGAAATATTTGAGGTTTTAATTAAAGTGGGAGAACACGGGACCACTTGGCCCCAGTCACGTACCGCACACTATAAATTAAACACACACAGGCAAATGTGCATACACAAACGGGCAACACTGTGTGTACGTGTGTATGTGTGTATGTGTTTGGAAGGCCTAACCTTCACCTGCTACCTCTAACATGCTCCAAATTCAAGTAAACAAATAAACATAACAATATTCATAGAAAACACACTTGCTGCCCTAATAGACAGATGGACTCTAATGGGACATTCTGATTGGCTCCAGGGAGTTTTCCTCCAATCAGACAGCAGAGTTGAACTCTACACAACCTCAGTGGCCCTGGTGCTCCAGCCAGCAACAGAGGGTAAACAGCCCTGTTAGAGCTCATGCATACACATACATTTACACACACACACACACACACAATTACAGTCTCTCTCCAGGATAGAGGCATCCATTCATCCCCACAGCCCATCTGTCCAGCAAGAGACTTGCTTCCAGGCCTGAGAACCATCACACACACATACACACACACGGTACTTAGCTCAGTGCAAACAAATTGTCCATTTGCTGTAAGTGACCGAGGCAGGAAGAGGCCAGTAACAAGCACACAAATGCACGTCCACGCACACACACACACAATGAACAGCATCCTGGAGACCTGGCTGACAGCTAGCTGCTAATGATATTACTGAGCAGTCTGCGAGGTGGACAGAGAGATGGGGAGAGCAAGAGTGAGAAAGAGGTAGAGAGTGAGGGATAGGGAGAGGAATACTGAAAAAGAAAGAGAGAGAGAGAGAGAGAGAGAGAGAGAGAGAGAGAGAGAGAGAGAGAGAGAGAGTAAAGGTCATAACCTCTCATTGTTGCCAAAACAATAGACTGTTTTACTGGTAATGGGAGTGTTACTGGGTCATCAACAGCACTGCTAGAATTTCATTTCAAATCAGAAGGCCAATGAAACCATCAAACAAAGGTGATTGGTCATTTGCTGCTGAGGTTGAATGATCATTGGACAGTTTGTCTGAGCCTCTGAGGATGGGGATATGCGGATGGCAGGTGATTCTGCATGGACCAATCAGAGCAGATGGGGAAGTGCTAAACGCCATAGCGATACCATCTTATCTGGCGTGACCCATCAGTTCCAGACGGAGTGTTTCTGGAAAAGCAGAGAGCCATCATCCCAGACGAGACACCAGACACTGTTGGAGCATTTACAACACTCGCTCGCTCATCAGTCTCTCTCCGGAAAACACTCGTAACGTAAAATATGCGAAAACTTTTGCGTTTAAGGAACTTTCAAACTGGCAAGTTTGAAACGGATGGGATTCCACTGACAAGTGAAGCGCTCCTTTCCCAGCCTCACTGGGTTGATCCAGCGTGTTAGTGTGGTGTAGTCCTTGAGAGAGAGGAGAGCAGGCCCACACAGGGGCCAGGAGGCTGCATACTTCGGCACAGCGCAACAAATGAAACAGTGGTGCTGAAGAGACACATACAATGTGTTGCATTCATGTTTTCATGATGAACATTTGGGCAGGAATGGTGACTCCTTCACCCCTCTCTGATCTTGTATTACGCAGAGAGAGAACACAGGAGCTGGAGGAGATTAACAGAACGACAGAAAGGAAAAGATGCGATCCTTTCAGCTGAAGGCTGTAGAGGATGTGAAAAATACAGTACGTCTGTTGAAAAGTATTTCACCGTGAAATCTTTGATTTCTGTATTTTTTAAAGACAGGAATGTTGGTGGCAGAGGTATATGAACAGCCAAGTACCACCATGACAAAGAAGATATGTAGAATATATACATTTTGGATGTAGACACAGCATCGCCTGTGTACACGTTGGTTATACGTAGTGCATAAAATGTTCAAATCAAGTAATCCGATTGGTTCATAGCCATATATAGTTCAGACCGAATGTAATGATTGGACGGCTTTCGGACCAAATCCAATGATTGGACGGGCTACTTGTCTGTCTGTCTGTCTGTCTACCTCCCTCCTAGCAGTAGCCAAGCAGTACATTCATGTGTTTTGGGGAGTGTCTTTGAAGGGAGGATGTGGGATATTTTGGTTTGAATCCTTTTGAAATGAAGCCAAAATGGCTAGGTTCTCAAAACGTACCGATCCAGCCTTTAATTGTTGGCAGGTAGTGTGTGCAGTAGTGGTATAGTGTCTGGTAGCAGGGAGTGTTTGGTGTATGATCTACAGTAGCAGGGAGTCAGTGGCACTAGGAGAGCTAGCCAGAGCACTAAGGAGAGAGCTGAGGAGCAACCCCCCTCAGGCAGGACATCTCAGCAGCTAGGCTGTTCTGTTACCTCTGTTAATGAAGCTGTATGTATGTGTGTGTGCGTGAGTGTGTGTGTGTGTGAGCGTGTGATTGTTTGTTTGGAGCAGATAACATTCACCATCAAAATAACTCATCCTCAGAGATAGTATCTAATTCTATATTCTAACAGCAAGCCTGCTGTCACACACAAACACACACACACACACACACACACCAACACACGCAAATGCACACACACCAAAATAGGCACAGCTACAAAGATCTTGTCACTGTCCTGTTTTCAAATTAACACATGAAGAGTTGATCAATCAATACACTGCAGAGAGAACCCATGACACCCACACAACAAATAGTGTGTGTATATATATATACATTATATTATATATACGGTATTATTTATACAGTATATTATATACAGTATATTATATACAGTATATTATATATATATATATATATATATATATATATATATATATATATATATATATATATATATATATATATATATATATATATATATATATATATATATATATAAAATGAACAAGAACCCAGCTGTAGAACTAGGTTGGAGAAGCAGAGAGCAGGCCATACCCTGCTTTTCTTCTGCCCAAGGCAAGGCCTCCTCCCCTGGGCTGGCGCTGGGCCGACAGACTCATGACTGCCTGGGGCTCCAAGTCCAAGTTTTAATGGACACCAACACACACATACGTGTACACACATACACACACACACACACATTCACAGCAGATGGACCCAGGGCCCTGGGGCTCACACAGGCTAAACTCAGTAAACCAGCACTATTGTTATAATTAGGTAAAGTCCGCATACAGGTCCTGATACCTCTAGTTGGGGAACAACTATTAGTAACATCCAGGTAGTGACTGGTGTGTTTGGATGTCCTCTGCCCAGTATGGCCATGGTGTTGAGGACCATTTCTTCTTTAGAGTTTAACAAATCTGTTTTTCCCAGTGCCAGTGGGAGGCCGAGAAGAATAGTTGAGAATCTATGAATAGATATCAGGAAGATACATGCATGCATACATACAGACTGGGGCAGGCAAGGCGTAGGGCCGACCTTTGGTACCTAAACAGCATGTGTTTAGGGTGGTGGAGTGTGTGTGTGTGTGTCTGTCTGATATACCTTCTTTCCAACAGGCTCTCATTTGCATTGTTGAAGCATAGCATGGGTTGTAATTAGCGGTAGTGATTAACCAGTCAACAGAGAGGAGGAGAGGAGAGGGTGTAGACTGATAGAGTTGGCCCTGTTGACCCAGATGCTTGAGGCTGAATGTTAAGTATTGGGTCAGGTTGCAGCAGTTTGTGTATGTGTGTGTGTGTGTGTGTGTGTGTGTGAGAGAGAGAGACTAAATGTGTGTATGTGCTACAAAGTGCCAGTCCCAGAGCAGGTGATTAATGTCGACACCACACAGAGGTGCCAGGATGCCGGCATCCCTTACTGCTCTCTGTTTAACGAGGCCTGGGCCCCCTGACCACACCTGACCACACACGCACACACATGCACACACACACACACACACACACACATACACACTCACCGGTCAGTACAGCATGCTGGCAGGTGTGTCGTGCCTCAGCTGTGATTGGTCGGTGAGAGCGGTGGGCTCCTGCCTCTGTGTGTGTGCAGGAAGCAGTGAGCAGTCTGGAAATGACAGTCTGCCGAGGAAGACGCCGTAATCCTGGAGCCCAGGACGTCCCCTCCCTCTCCCTTCCTCTCTCTCTCTCTTTCTCTTTCTTGCTTTCTCTCTCGCTCACTCTCTCCCTTACAATTACACAGCTCACCGACACGCTTGGCTTTCGGCTCAATCCCCTCTCATTATCACCCTCTCTTATCTCCCTCTCTCTGAAGGAGCAGAGACGATAAAGCACTCCACCCCCCCCCCACTAACACACACACACTCATACACCCACACACTCACACACACACTGCCTCCCCACTCCCCCTTGCAACAGAGAAAGACAGAAAGTCAGAGAGATAGACAGACAGACAGACAGACAGACAGACAGACACACTGAGACACACAGACAGACAGACTGACTGACTGAAAAACTGTGAGAGAGTGAGTGAGGGAGAGAAAGACAGAGGGAGAGAGAGACCCATACAGAGAGAGATAGAGAGAGAGAGGGAGAGAGAGAGAGAGAGAGAGAGAGACAGAGAGAGAGAGGGAGAAAAAGAGAGCGAGAAGGAGATAGAGGAAGCACAGAGAGACTCTCAGAGCAGCAGCCTCTTCAAAGAGTTGGTCTTAGAGAGCTAAGCTGTATTAGGAGCAGAGAGATGACGAGAGGAGATGACTAGAGATGTGGAGGAGCGGGCCCGGAGCCCTGGTGAACACACACTCTCTGTGAACACACACTCTCTGTGAACACACACTCTCTGTGAACACACACTCTGTGTGAACACACAGTCTCCCTGGTCCTGGGGAAGACAGAGACACATTCAGGAAACATCTCACACTGTTTGCATCAAGGGGTTGTGTCTAAAATGAAGCAGGTGGTGGGGGTGGGTGGGAGGATTTTCCTCTGTGTTTGACCTTGTCGGGGGGGTGGAGGAAGCAAGATGAAACAAAGAAAGTTTTGGGGATCTCTGGTCGCCAGTTCGGAGACCCTCGTTAGCGACCGCAATCCGTTTGTCTGTCTGCGAGTATCGGTTTGTCGTCCAGGCAACCGCCCGTGATTAAAAGGGTTCCCACAGTGACCCTTTGATGGTCTGGCCACTCCATAACGGCAGGCTCATCGATGTGCGGTCTCACTAGCATTGATCTCTCCGCTCCGATTGGCCGGTCACGGCCCAGGGGACCAAAAGCAACACAGCAGGACGTGCCTGGCGACCATTCTGCCGTGTTAAAGACACCAGCACTGTGTCCGACACTGATGTCCGTAACAGCCCCCCTCCATCCTCCCCCCCACCCCAACTCTACTCCCTCCAAACCATCACCAACATCCCCTGAAGATGGACACAGACTCAGGGTTACTGTTGGTGGGGAAAAAGGCAGACTGGTCCTTTATGTTTTTCGAGGCTGAATACTGTTAGGGAGAGCAGGGACGTTGTGCTGTGAACAGATGATGTCACCCTCCTAGGTCTGTCACCCTCATACCCATGACACTTACTGAACCCAGCATCTTCTACGTACAACACCCGGTCTTCCCTTCACACTCAGAAGTGCCCAAATCGAAACCATCTCTTGGTCTCTCATCATTTCAGCCTGCTGCAGCCACTGACTGGAACACATTACACAAGTCTCTGGAACTGGAAAAATCACCATATCGCCCATCAAGGATTCAATCAAGGATTTTCTCACAGATACATGCAACTGAATTCTTCCCAGTCTGCATGCCATTTCTTGATGTTCCTCCTTGATGTTGCATGTTTTGTTTTAATGCTTTTGCCCTTGTCTTTACAGTTGATCCTCTCAGATTACTTGTTTTATTTTTGCAGCCCTTTCCCCTTCGCCGCATGGCTGCTATTGTAAATAAGACTTTGTTCTTAATGACTTGCCTGTTTAAATAAAAGGTTAAGTAAGTACATACAAATACAGGTTGGTGGGCACCACAGATACTACAACATGCTACCTTCTCTGTCCTCTGTCCTGTTCCCTCTCTGTCTGGGGTCTGTCACGACCAGGACGCCTAGCCCCCTGACTGGACGGTTCATCTCCACCTCACTCCCCCGTCCTCCTCCTCTCCTCCCTCTCCTCCCCCTCCCCCTCCTCCCCCTCCCCCTCTTCCTCCTCCTCCCCTCTCCAGGTCGGACAGTATTGATTGGCTGTGTGGAGCCGGGGGACTCCAGAGAGACAGGCGTAATTACAGGGAGATAAGGCAATCTACTGCAATTAGCCCTCCTTCCCCTGCCAGCCCTGCTCTCTCTCTCTCTCTCTCTCTCTCTCTCTCTCTCTCTCTCTCTCTCTCTCTCTCTCTCTCTCTCTCTCTCTCTCCTCTTCTCCTCCCTCCCTCCCCCTCTTTCTGTCTCCCTCTCTCTGCCTCCTCTCTCACTTCTCCATGCCCCTGCCAACCTCTGCCCTCCCTCTGTCCCCCACCTCTTTCTCTCAATCTTTCCCCTCCAGTACCAGGCCTGCCCTCTCTCATTCTCTCTCACTCTATTACTCTTTTTATCTCCCTATCTCTCTCTGTCTCTCTCTCTGTCTCTCTCTTGTTCTCTCTCCATACCCTGGCTTCTTTCTCTCTCTCTTTCTCTCTCTCCAGGAAGACATCAATTACCACCGCCGCACCCCCCCCCAACCCCCCTCCCCCCTTCATGCAGCTGAAATATAGGAACAATTAAACAGGAATTAATTCTAATTCATTCAGTCCCATATCACTAAAGGGACATATTTTAACCAAGGCATTATAGAACTATTACATGAAATTAATTGTCAACGCTGTTTCTTTGATCCCAGCAATAAATCAGTCCTTTCTAAGCACAGTGAGAGATAACTACCAGCCACAGTCAGACATAAACTAAGGTCGGCGGGTGCTTCTGAGAGACTCTTAATAAAACTGCTCTGTCGTTCCAGGAAGTCCGTCTGGTAAGAGCCAGGGCGAAAAAGACAAGAACAGGATGTTTGCTTTAAATGTCATCAGCCGTTCTATTTTAAAAACGCTTGCTTCAGTTAAACTAGACAGAACTCCTGTGGCGCATATCGCCGTCA
Source organism: Hypomesus nipponensis (assembly GCF_054491055.1). Taxonomy (NCBI): domain Eukaryota; kingdom Metazoa; phylum Chordata; class Actinopteri; order Osmeriformes; family Osmeridae; genus Hypomesus; species Hypomesus nipponensis. The sequence goes on along the minus strand of NC_140373.1, from coordinate 8,436,650 downwards.
TGACACAACTACAGTGGTCGTGCCTTTCATGTCTTTGTGAGAGTTTTGGAGATGAGGTCGCATTCACTATGTGTGTGTGTGTGCACACGTGTGTGAGGAAAGAGAGGGGGGGTCTCACACTTACCATTCAGGAAAACAGCCTGTAGAATTATTCATTACATGGAACGGCTGCCGTCAACACATTCTCTATCGTCTTCTTGTTTACTTCAGAATTACAATTCCAGACAATTTTACAGCAGATTACAGCTGGGCCTCGCTCCCCTCCCCTCCCCTCTCTCTTGCTCCCTCTCTCCTTCTCTCCCCCTCCGGAGCACTTTCCGAATTATTTCATTACCCCCACCCCCCCCCCCTCTCCACCCCTTCACACACACACACACACACACAAGTACTCTGAGCCCTCAACACAGAAGTTGGGAGGCAGCGCAGGGTCTAGCATGAGTGTAGCTGTTCCTTGGCCTCCTCCCCAGGTTCTGTGTTCGCCTGCGAGGCTCCAAACAACTCTGAAGCTGTTTGAAAGGGAATGTTAATAAGCATACGCTCTCCCTGCAGGTAGTCCGCTGGAGGGAGAGGGGAGGTGAGGGGAGAGAGGGGGAGAGAGGGAGCTGTGTTAAAAGAGAGAGCCCCCAGCCTCACCCCTGGGAGAAAGAGAGGAGAGAGAGGAGCCCGTCGTTCTGAACACAGCGTGCGCGCAAGCTCCATCCCTCCCTCCCTCCCTCCCTCCCTCCCTCCCTCCCTCCCTCCCTCCCTCCCTCCCTCCTTCCTTCCTTCCTTCCTTCCTTCCTTCCTTCCTTCCTTCCCTCCCTCCCTCCCTCCCTCCCTCCCTCCCTCCCTCCCTCCCTTCCTCCATCCCTCCCTCCTTCCATCCCTGCCTGCCTCCCTCCGTCCCTCCCTTCTTCCATCTCTCCCTCCCACCTTCCCTCCAGCCCTCTCTCCCTCCCTCCACCACACAGCGCTCACAATCCATTTGTTTCTCTTGCATTTCCGCGGGGCCAGAGCCCCTTTCTGCATGCCCCATCCCTCGCTCCCCTCTCATACGTTCCACTATAATCAGACCATTCCTAGAGCGGACCGGATTCTCATTGAAAGTTTCAGAGAGCTTGATGCTGTGTTTGTGGGAACACAACAACAACAACATCAACAATGCCTGAGCCGTTCCTTAGAGTTTTCACTGACATTTCACACTCAACTGATGTGGACAGACAGACAGTTTCCCTGCAGTCTCTCCTCGGGTATCTCTTTCTCCGCCTCTCTCTCCTGAGTGGAAGGGGTTTGGGTTGGAATACAGAGTGCGGACCACTACAACCCGAATCTTTTCCCAAGGTCCAAAGTTTCCAAAGTCTTCCAACCTCCACGTGTCTTCCAAGATTCAATTTACCATTGGTTTAAACAGTATCAAAAAACGCGTAAGAGCATCAGTGTGTGTGTGTGTGTTTGTGTGTGTGTGTGTGTGTATGCGTGTGTGTGTGTGTATGCGTTTGTGTTTTCTGGTGCCAGGGGCTGGATCATATACTGCTGACCTCTCTGATCTGACACCCCGTGTCTGGCCAGGGTAGCACTCAAGGCGCCTCTTCCCACCTCCCACCCCCACAGAATGGGAGCATGGGAGGGGGAGGAGGAGGTGAGGAGTGGAGGAGAGGAAGAGGGGTGGAGGGGAGGATGAAAAAGACATCAGGGAGGTGAGGGCTGGACAGTCATAAAACAAGGGGCTTAATCCAATCACTTTTTTAATACAGGCTTTAAACAGAGAACACACACACATGCTACGTCATCTATGTAACCTCCTGCTGGGAACTGGTGTATTTATCTAAGGGTCGAGGCCAGGGGACTAGACAGGGTAGGAGGGAAGGAGGAGGAGGACAGGAGAGGGGGAGAAGGAAGGAGAAGAGGAGCTGTCAGCTGGTTCTGCTTGGCTGCCTCTTCACTGGCGCCAAGGCGCGGCACAGCCCTGAGGCACACACACACACACACTCACTCACAAACGCACACACACACACACACACACACACGATGAGCTATATCTTTAGCTGGGCTCAGACTGAAGATTTCAAATCACTGTGAGTATGTCACTTATTAATCTTTTTGGTGACGGTTGAGTGACAGGAGCAGTGACCAAACATGGCTGGTGAAAAGACACAGGGGCGGGACACATGACACGCAACTGTCAATGCTGCCTTCCCCTGACCTACCACAACCCACTCTGTCTGGAGCACTGTACGCGCACTCTCAAACTGACACACTCACAAACATGCACACACACACACACTCACACACACACCGCTGGTGTGGGCTGCCCATGAACCACTTTGAAGCTGATGCTCACTGCTGTCTTTTCTATGAGACAGAGAGAGAATGAAAGAGAAACAAAGAGAAAGAGAGAGAGGCCCAGTGCACTGTGAAGGGATGTGGAGTTGATGATAATGGGGGAGGATGGAGAAAAAGAGCGAGTGAAAGAGCGAAATGAAAAGAGCCACGCCACATGTCATCCCTCCTTCTATAGAGGAGTGAGATGAAGGGGCGGGGCCCTGTGACCCGAGGGTCGCCATGGAGCTGGCTTCATCTTCTTGACCCAGTGTGAGATTGCAAGTAGGGGGTGACAACTTTTGCCCGGCAGCTCAACACTCACACACAGGCACGTTCACACACACCCAGACACACACACACACAGACACACACAGACACACACACACAGACACACACACACAGTACATAGAAGTAGGGCTGCTGGGTGTCTCTCTGAGCAGCATATTAATGCATGTCTCTCCTTCCTTCTTCTTTTCTCTTCCACAGACTACCTGACCCCTTCTCTTTCTCCCCCTCGCCCACAACGCCTGTTGGCCCTCCTCTTCTTCTTTCTCGTCTTCTCAGCCGCTCCCTCATCCTCCTCCAGCATCCTTCCTCTCTCAACTCATCCTCGCACATCTGCCTCTCCATCCCAAACAGTCATCCTCCATCTCCCCCATTCTCCCCCTTCACCTCCTTCCTCATCCTGCGCCTCCTCCTTCTTCCTCCTCCTCCATGTCCCCCTTCCTCTCCTCCCGTTAGCATTCTCTTCCTTTCTGCCTCGTTCCTCTCCTCTTCCCCTGCCTCTCGTCCTCCTCCAACCCTGTCACCAGAATGGATAGGCCTCATCTCCTAGTGACCATGCATGAAGATCCAAAGTGCCTGCATGCTGTTTGGAGAGGTTGGGCTTGTTTTGGGGGGGTTGGGGTTGGGGGTTGGGAGGGTGGGGTGGTGGGGGGCGCTGGTTTTTAATTTCACACTACATTAAGTCTTATACAATACAGGCTTGAGCTAACAGTTTGTGAGATACCCCCCTCTGTCAACAATCACTGGAGAAGACAGACCTTGCATAAAACCTCCTCTTACTGCTCCTTATGCAAAAGTGCGTGGGTTAGGATCCTCAGAAGAAACATTTGATACATCATTGGTTCATTTTCCGCCTCGACTGTGTGTTTTGGTTGACAATAGCATCTGCCTGGGGGGGTGATGAGGCCTGGCGAGATGAGGCCTGGCAGGATGAGGAGGTGGCAGCATGGCGTGGTCCTCTTGCCTGGGTGGAGGTTTTCCAAAAGGCCTTTTTTTCTGATTTTCCTTTCCTTTCTCTGTTATGCTCTTTCTTTCTCGTTCTTTTTCTTTCTCTCAATCCTGCTCTTAAAGCTTGGTATTGACAGCAGGGAGACAAATCCATCCCAGACACAATGATTTCTTTCAGAAAGCGTTTCAGAAGGGCCACATGAGTACCTTCTAGAAGGCTGAGAACATTCTGGAACCTTTGCTCTTTCTGAGGTCGAGGGCTGACACTGGGCTGTTGTGGGAGCATCCGCGATATTGACACACAGCATCAGAGATGAGACATTTTACAGATCCATTGATTACGCACACACACACACACACACACACAAACACACACCCACACAGCCCCTGGCCCTGGGTACAATAGGCTGTGACTTTTTTTCTTGGCAAGGGTTCAGGGCAGGTCTCCATGACAACACTGCCAACTCAGCATTGCCTCCGGGCCCATTTTGACTCCTGTATCACCTTCACTCCGCACACACACATATACACACGCACACACACACATACACACCACATTAACAGGCACACTGACCCATGTACAACCCCAGGGAGACTGTAGTTGCACTTCCATAACACCACACTGACACACACACACACACACACCCACCTGACCCCTGCATAATCAGCAGGTCAGTGTCCCATTGGGTAGTTGGGACAGGGAGTTCCCAGAGAGGATCCATCAAGTGACCATGACCCCCATGAAAGACACACAAACAAACACACACTCTCACACAGACTCCAGAAGACACACATTACCAAGGAGTCTGCTGCATATAAGGTTGTTTGTCGAAAGTGTATTACTGGGAATACACTGCGAATACAGTCTCTCTGTCCGTTGTTTTGTTGTGTTGGATTGAATGAAATAATTAATCAGTCATCAATTACTCAATCAATTACTCAATGAAAGAAGGAAGGACGGATCTTTCCCGTGTGTGTGGAGAGAAAGGACAGACACAAACGGTCAGATGGCTCCCTATGGTATCAATCCATCAGTGTGTTCTGTGTTGTGTTTGACCCATCCTCATGAAATGATGTTCTTTTCTCTCTCTGTGCCTGTCTCTCTCTCTCTCTCTCTCTCTCTCTCTCTCTCTCTCTCTCTCTCTCTCTCTCTCTCTCTCTCTCTCTCTCTCTCTCTCTCTCTCTCTCTCTCTCTCTCTCTCTCTCTCTCTCTCTCTCTCTCTCTCTCTCTCTCTAGCTCTCTCTTTCTCTGTATCTCTTTCTCAGTATCTCTCTCTGTGGCTCTCTCTTTCTCTCCGACCAGCCCCTTATCTAATCAGATCTAAATCATCTACCTAAAGGGCCTCTTGCCATCCCTCTCAATGCGCCTTCACACACATGCACATACATACACACACAAATACACGTTACAAAAAAAGCGCTGAAAAAAACATTTGATTTGAGAGTAACAGAGAGCATTTATGCCTTTTTCATTATGTCCCCCCTGCTTGTGTGTGTGTGTGTGTGTGTGTGTGTGTGTGTGTGTGTGTGTGTGTGTGTGTGTGTGTGTGTGTGTGTGTGTGTGTGTGTGTGCGCTCAGGCAATGTAAAGAACCTGGGAGCAGTCACAGCCTCCAACTCATCAGGACTAAGAACCAGAACTAGATATACACACACACACACATCAAACCATTTTAAATCACAGAACATCATTCACACCAAAAGACACACACAGCACTGTAGGGTAGTGTGATGGTGTAGAAAAGGACGTAGGACACAGAGAATGGCTGTCCCTACCAAGGACAGAACTACAAAACTACACTGAGGATTCTTTTGTCGTCGATTCAATGATGAATTAAATAAAAAGTGGGCTTTGTATGGAACTTTATGACAACGTGTATGGGTCTTGTGGTGTGTGTAATCTGTATGGACATTTAAATTGATCAGTTGCTTGCTCCCACTTCCATCCACTGGTACAAACTAAAAAGATTTCGGACTTTGAGTCACAAATGCACACATACACAAACCCACGCACACAAACACGCACACAAACACACACAAACACACACACAAACACACACACACACACACATGCATAAACACACAAACAGTCCTCCTGGTCTGAGTCTGAGGGGACTCCCCTAATCCCGCCTCTGAAAGGATGTTTAATCAAGCTCTGACTAACAAGAGTGTGGCAGAACAGTACACACACATACACACACATAAACACACACACATGCACAAACACGCACACAGCATGCAGGCAGACAGGCTCCCTCAGAAGACAGGCAAACAGGAGACGACCTCTGTCATCACCAAAGAACCCTATCCCTCCTCTCCGAGTGTCTCTCCTCTTTCTCTCTGTCTTCTCTCTCTCCAAATTCTCTTTCCCTCTGTCCTCTCTCTTTCTCTCTCTCTGTCATTGTCCTGTCTCTCTCTCTTCTCTCTGTGTCTCTATCTCTCTCTCTCTGTCTCTCTCTCCCCCGGCTTTGCTCCTTCTATGAGGGTGGAAACAAAGAAAAATGTAATCTTTTTTGTTCCATCTTTTTATTTCATGTCCCTCCTCTCTCCTCGTTCAGAGAATGAATTAAACATCAGGGCGTCGGCGGTATTGCCGTGGAGAGGTGGAAGGAGGGATTTCATGCAAAAAAGAGTTGTTTCCTGGTGGAGGAGAGGGACGGGGGAGCTGACAGGCGAGGAGAATGAAGGAGAGGAGGAGGAGGAAAACAGAGGGGCGCGTTCGACCTCCACACTGTGTCCTCTGAATGCTCGCTCCCTCTCTTCTTCCCTCTCTTTTTCTCTCCTCTCGCTTTCTCTCTCAACTTTTCTGTCTTTAAATCTTGTAGGATTGGTTTTCTGGTCGCTGCCTCGTCTCCCCCCACCTCCTACCGTGCCCACCCCCTTTTCCTGGCAAAGCTTCACTCTTCCTCTATCTCTATCCTTTACACCTCTCTCTCTCTGTCCCTCTCTCTCTCTCTCTTTTTCACTCTCCATCTCTCAGTTTTTCCCCAAGTATTTTACTCCAAAGCCTCACTGTCCTAGACCTGGTCACCTCAGCAACCACAGAGAAAATATTTGAACACCTATGTTTCCCTTCTTTTCTTTTCCTCTCATTTATCTCAGTCTCTCTCTCTCTTTCTCTCTCTCTCTCTCTCTCTCTCTCTCTCTCTCTCTCTCTCTCTCTCTCTCTTTCATTCTCTCTCTCTCTCTCTCTCTCTCTCTCTCTCTCTCTCTCTCTCTCTCTCTCTCTCTCTCTCTCTCTCTCTCTCTTTCATTCTCTCTCCCATTCCATCGCTCGTGTCTGTGTGGCGAATGAAAACTAGCTGTATAACTCTGCCAAAATGGTACCATAAAATGTTAAGGGTGAGTGTTGTAGGATGGCTGAGAGTCCACTTCTACCTCATAAAGATCAATTACAGACGAGCTGAGGAGTCCACCACACACACATACACACACGCGTGCTCACACACTCACGCATGCACACACTCGCACACACACACACAACACCGTGATCTCCAACTCCAGCCTATAATAGTTTATGACCTCCCTTAATGCCACAAGAAGACAGTTAAATGTCAGGGTAACTAAGGTAATTAAAAAGAGGTTTGACTGAGAAAGAAAGAGTTTAATGACCTCCTCTTCTCAAAGTTACACTTCTTCATTATGAGCGCTGTTATAGAGGGAGCGAGAGAGAGAGAGAGAGAGAGAGAGAGAGAGAGAGAGAGAGAGAGAGAGAGAGAGAGAGAGAGAGAGAGAGCGAGAGAGAGAGAGAGAGAGAGAGAGAGAGAGAGAGAGAGAGAGAGAGAGAGAGAGAGAGAGAGAGAGAGAGAGAGAGAGAGACCGTTTCTGTTCCACCGGTCTGACTGCCCTCAGTCACATGAGGGGGTCTCTCTTCCAGCCAGGACACAGAACAAGGCCCTTTTCCTTCTCTGATTCAGAGCTCTGTGTGTGTGTGAATGTGTGTTTGTGTATGTCTGTATGTGTGAGTGTGTGTGTGTACATGTGTGTGTAAATGTGTGTGCGTAGTCTCCATCAAAGAGAGATAATGCGTGGCCGTGTTCTGTCTCCTGTGCCCTGCAGCACAGAGCAGAGATAATTGAAGTTATTAGGCCGGTGTCGTCTGTTAGCCTGCCCAAGCTGCTAGGTGGGCTTTAACCTTGCTCACCGGTATGCGTGCACAAATACACATGCTCTTACACATACCCAAACACATGCATGTCGGCATCCCCTCTCTCCCTTTCCCTCACTCTCTGTCTCTCTCCATCTCTCTTTCACTCCCTGTCTCTATTTCTGCATTTTCTTAAAACACCAGCTGTAATGCCACATGTCTGCAGGCACTGAGTTAAAATGTACATATGCTCATACAGGAAGTGTATCCATATGTGTGTGTGTGTGTGTATGGAAGGGTGTTTAACATCAAACGCTTCTTCATCCACCGCCACAGTTCCTCCCTCCTGAAGCAGTTCCCCATTAGCAACAATGAGCTGTGCTAATGACTAGACACCCAGAGAGCAGACTTCATACACACACAGGACTCCGCAACGCAACTTGTTTTCACATTTGCATTATTTAGCACAGAATCTGCTGATTTAAAGTCAAAACAGCAGCAGGCCTCATCTCCTGTCGTCGTGCCCGACCCCCCCCCCCACACACACACACACACACACAAACACACATACACACCCCTCCCCCTCAGTCCCCCCACACATCCCTCCCTTCCACACCCCACACACTGGTACATCCATAAAACTAGTTCGGAATGACAAATCTATCTCCTTTCTCTCTCTCTCTCTCTCTCTCTCTCTCTCTCTCTCTCTCTCTCTCTCTCTCTCTCTCTTTCTCTCCAACTCAGCAGATGCTATTCTGGTTTTATCTACATTATCTCCTTGTTATTTGTATTTAATTGTCCCCCTCTCTCACCCTCCCTCCTCCTCTCGTTCCCTCCCTTGCAGATGACAGTGGTGGTGGTGGGTGGGGGGGGGGGGGGGCGGAGAGGAAGAAGGGGTGCTGGGAGGTAGGCGGGAAAGAGGGAGTCACAGTGTTGGCACTAAGCCTTCTTTATCTGTTTAAGACCCCTGATCTGTCTCTGCTGAAATCTTACATGGTAAGCCGATAAGAGCAGCAAAACAATAAACAAGCTGCTGTTTGGCAGGGAGGGATTCAGCCTTCATCTCACTGGGTGTGTGTCTGTGTCTGTGTGTGTGTGTGTGTGTGTGTGTGTATGCGTGTGTGTGGTATGCGCGGTACAGTAGGAGCGACTGTCTGCCCGTGTGTGTGCGCGAGTGTGAGATTAGCTGGATTCGCTCAACTCCCAGCTCCTCCTCCTCCTCCTCCATTCCCCAGATTAACACTGCGCCCGGCTTTGTCATCCCCGGACGATCATCACGTCGCCGTTACCTAGCAGGAGATCACGCTGCGATTAGGCAGCTCGGAACAGAGGGAAGACAATTAGAAAAGAACCCAGTGCCTCGTCAGCTGGCTGCGGGCTCACTGACAGTCGGAGGAGGGTTTAGCCGGAACACAATGAACTCGCTGAGAAGACTCGCACCCAGTCGTCCTTCTCACAGCCCTTCCTGTCATTGAGTCAACTGATCAGCATAGGAGAGATTCCACACTGCTAAGGGGCGAGTCAGACAAAGGGAGGACCAAAAAGCAAGCGGAAAGCGTGTCTTTGTCGTCGCAAAGAATCCCAATGTTTTTTTTTAAAAAGAAGAGCGAGTCACCGTTAAACAACAAGTAAACATTTCTCACGGAGGCAGCATTTGTCATCCCCGCGTGGCCGCGTCGGTCCTCTCCGCCCGCTCTGTTTTTCATTTCATGGAGTTTGGTCGGGCGGCGGGACGGCGATGCCGAGGAAAGTAAGAAGTGGGGCTGAGATGGAGGTGTGAATAAAGAGCTAATACCATTCTGCTCCTGACTCTGTCTTCCCCTAGGCCTCAGACACAGCCGGCTGGGTCTGTGTGCCTCCTCTCCACGGTCGGAAAAGGGATTTCACAGCCCCAGAAGCTGATAGCGCACACCTGGGTGGGATCCACAGGGGCTGGGGGGGAGAGGGGTGGTTGGAGCTGGGGGAAGTTGGGGGGGGGTACCTGGAATAAAACAGGCCTTCCCTAGGGAGAGAACACAGCCCTGGTCCTGATAGCCCCCCCTCCCCATCCCTCCCTTTGGACACAGCTCTTCCTGGGATGTGATCTGAGTACACGGCTAGCATGTTAACCTAGCTGTTAGCCCCATGCCTCAGTTTAAAATGCTTGCCACGTAAACGTTGATGCTGCTTCATGAAGGCCAGAACACAAGCCGAACGATCTACTTTCAAGATAATTTCTCACTTGAAATCAGTTGGTTTTCTTTCCTTTGTCAAGCCCTCATTTGGAGCGCAACTCATTCACTGTGGAGTGGTGAGATCGCCGGGGTGTGGATGAATGATTTAGCTGATAACTCGAAAGTAAAAGTCTTCAGAGCACCAACATAATCACATGGCTATCAAGTCTTAATACCAGCTCTTGAAACTCGCCTTTCTCTAAAAGGACCTACTTCATTACTTAATGTCAGGAAAGTAGTTTATAGTATCTAATATCTTTGCTCCTTCTCTAAATGTCGTAGTCTTTATCTTTCCCTGTCCTCCACGTTGACCCTCTTCACTGGCCCTCCTCCCTCCTTCCCTCCCTCCATCCTTCCTTCCCTCCCTCCCTCCCTCCTTTCTTCCTTCCTACCCTCCCTCCCTCCCTCCCAGGTATCATCACAGAGAGCAAATAAGAATGTTGGGAGTGGTGAGGTCACATGTAATGACAGAAGAGAAATAGAGAAACAGACTGCTCACTCACTGAGCATGACAGAGAGAGAGAGAGAGAGAGAGAGGGGGGGGAGAAAAGGGAGATAAAGAGGGAAGGAGAGAGAGAGCAAAAGGATGAGGGAGGGAGAGGAAAGACCACTTTCAATCCTGAAGGTTTAGCTCCTGGGTCATAATGACTCAGTTAACTGAAAGCAGTGGTGAAAAGCTCTGTCAAAACTACAGCACTACAGCAAATCCATTTACTGGCCACAATTTCATTTTCAGAAGTACAAAGCTATTAAATTGAACCCAGGCCTCAACACACACAGTGTGTTATACTCTCTCTCCCCATCTCCCTCTCTCTCAAACACACACACATACACGTACACAGAGACACACATGCCCACATGCATGCTCTCCAGACCCACAGACATTTTGTCACACACACACACACACGTCACTTCTTGCAGCAGCTAACGAGAAGCCCCTCTAATTAAAACCATCCAATTGAAGCAGTGTGTGTGCGTGTACATGCGTGTGCATAAGTGTGTCTGTGTGCGTGCGTGTGTGTGTGCGCTGTAGTAATCTTGTCTCCTCAATGCGACCTCCTCTGTCCCCCTCTGCGATTTATAGCACCCAATTATACTGTATTACTGCTGGGAGAGAGGGAGGAGGGAGGAGACGGAGAGGGTGGGGAGGGGGGGGGTTGAGGGAGAGGGCAGGACATGGTGGAACACTAGTTGAGAGGGGTCAGGGGGTCAGGGGGGTGATAAGTAAGGGGCGGGGGGGGGGGGCTAAGGGTGAGGGTGGTGAGAAGGAGGTGGGGATGTGGTGGGGTAGGAGGGCAAGGACATGTTCATTTTCAGGGATCAGAGGTCTGGGACAGGGGGCTGTGCACGGAGCCCACAAAACACTGTCCTTACAACACAGTGCTGTACACACAGAGACTGGGGCCCAATAAGGGCTTGATCTTGGCTCTCGTGATGAAAACTTAGAGTGTCACTCCAACCTCAGTAGGATAAGAAATACCTTACAGCCATAATTACCTTTCGAGTTGTATTTTTGGAAAGGCGTCCATGCAATTTTCATATTGATTCTCCTGGTAGTATTGTTTTATTATATAATTTGGAAGCTGGGAGTCTGATGGTGACCTCTGGGAGAACAGCAGCTGTTTCCAGGAGTACAGAGAGATTTAGAGACACAGAGGAGGAGTGAGAGAGACAGAGAGAGACAAAGAGAACGAGAGAGCGAGAGGGGTCACCTGAGACAGTCACTAACCATCCCTGTCCATGCCAGTCACACTATGCACTCTGGGTAGAAAGTGTGTGTCTCGCTATCTCCTCAAACCTGACTGAGATCACTCCTG
>NC_140373.1:8225000-8420000 GCF_054491055.1 Hypomesus nipponensis | reverse complement strand
GAGGAGAGTTCGGGTTGAGAGAGTGAGGCCTACGTTCTGCCCTCCGGCCAAAGACACTGCATTTCTGAAAAACTGTGTACAGACAGTCTCTCCCTCACCGTGTGTGTTTGTATTTGTGTGTGCGTGTGTGTGTCTGCGTGTGTGTGTCTGCGTGTGCGTGTCTGCGTGTGTGTGATGACTGCAGCGGGTGTCAGATTTACGAGTGTGTGCCGGGCGGAGGAAGAGCAGACATAAATAAGAGAGAGGGGAGAAAGCTCTCCATTGAACATAATCAAGTGGATCCTTTAGAATGCCATTTATCACACACACACACACACACACATCCAAGGAGAGGTCAGGGTATACCGCCCTGATGCCACACAGAGCTGTGTCCAACATGACTTTCGCATGATGACAATGCCTCTCTTTCACCTGACTATCTAACTTGATGTTCCTTGGCTTGCCTGTCTGCCTGTCTGCTGGCTACGTGGATGCCCGGCTACCTGGTTGACTGAGGGACTGACTGACTGACTGACTGGAGAGCTGACTGAAAGACTGACTGACTCACATTAACTGACTGATTGACTCAAAGTTCATTCAAAGTTCCTGACTGACTGATTGACTAAAAAGAATCAGCTAAGCGTCTGAGGAGAACATACCTTATATTTATGGAACAATCAGTGCAGGTAGAACACAGAGTGAGAACACAGAGGTTTCATAATAGAACGTTGTGAATTCTAAGGTGGAACAATGGGAACGGAGAGAACCCAAAGCGGAGAACACGGAGATATTCGTGATGAGGGATCTGCGGCTATGACAACAGAGCTCTCACCAGGTGTCATTCTGCGGTTAACAGGGCCGTTAACATCTCCTTTCCCGGATAGAGACAGTGAGAGTGAGTGAGAGATATATAGAGAGAAGAGAGGTAGAGAAAGAGAATCAGAGAGAGAGAGAAAGAGGGAGAAAGAGAGAAAGAGAGAGAGAGTTATTGAGGAATAAAGGAGTTTTATGAATTAGGACTGGTCGAATAATGAAATGATAATGTCCGAGTGATTTCTCAGAATGTAATCTTTCCAGCCCTGGTCTAGTGCAGAATAAATATTGGGCAGGATATGCATCCCATATTTGACATTTTATTCAATTCTATGAATTTTTTCTCTCTTCACTAAACACCATTTTTCAATCGCACTGCCATTGCGAGGTCCATCACTGCGATGTACTACAACATTCACACACTTCTGTCTCCTCTCTCCACACACACATACACAGACACACACACACACACAAACACACAGTAAATCCCCAAAAGCCTTTGTATTGGATCCTGTCTAAAATACTATAAGAGCCCTCTGGGATTCTGGATGCCAGTGTTAGAGCCCTCTTCCTGAGACAGGCAAACACTCTCATCCCCTAACACACACACACACACACACACACATATGCTCTCACTCACTCACACTCACACACACAAACATGCTCACACACATGCGCACACAACCACACAAGAATGCAAAATGTATACAAGGTACACAGACAGATACAAACACACACACACACACACATTGGCACCCACATTCACCGTTTCAGATTAGGACTTTATCCCCTAAAAGAGCAATGTTACTGCCCATGTTGTGTTGTATTCACCAGCTATACACACAAGTACACACACTCACACACACCAACACATACACACACACACAGACACATGTACACACACATGCACACACACACATACTGAGATGACAAAACACATTCTGAAAAATTCTGCTCACAGATTAATTCTTCCAGACAAACGCTGCAGCACAAACTGTCCAGCACACACACACAGTGACCAACACACACACAGTGACAAACACACACACACAGTGGCCAACACACACACACCGTGTCCAGCACACACACAAACACACAGACTTATATACACACACACACACCGGTGAGCACACTGAACAGCGTTGGACATAAAACAAGAGACTATGAAGAAGAGAATTCTCATTCTTTGCAACAGAAATTATGTGTCAGTGAAGCGTTGGAATTGTATTTAGAGGTACGCACAGACAGCATACATTCACGTGCACACACACTCCTTCCATTATAGTAATACAAGATTTACCATACACATATCTTATATTTCTAAAACGTTTTTACAAAATAAATAAGACAGAGATGCTTGCACTGTAAGCGTTGCACTTTTATAAACACAAATATATTTGGAGGAAACAATCTTAGTTTGCGCAAACGCATGAATAGTTAAGAGAGTTTACAGTAATTACAGTAAGGTCTAATTCCAAAAAAGAAAATATAAGCTTTAACACTGCCACTACTTTGCTTTTGAAAAACCCCAGTTTCTTTTTATGTCCCTTTTTCAATCTTTTTCGATTTGCATGAGTGCTAGCCTTTGTTGCATCTCATCATTCTGTGAGATCATCCTTCTGGCATCCCTCTCTATTTGAGTAAAAAGCTGTGAATATATAAATCTTATCTCTTATCAATGGAGCTTGTTATTCTGGAAGATTCCTCAAAACACCAGCTCTGGTAAATGTATATACCAAGAAAATGTACTGTATATAACCTGGATACTGAGACAACATACAGTAGATATCCTGGAAACTAAGGAACAACATTCAAATGAAGAGAAGATGCCATCTATTCCTGGTCAATGTGGTACAGCAATCAGGAAATTCCCCGCAGCCGAGGAATTCAATTACTCCAGCAAATCCACCAGACTGGAGGGACATTTAATACTAAATAAAAATGTTTGCCTTCTCAGAAACACTTCACAAAGACTCCAGAACTATGGACAGACTATTACCAGACTGTAATACACATAAAATAACTATGGAATTATTCTCTGAGTGTTTGATTGTTTCCTGAGAAACTGTGTGTGTGTGTGCGTGTGTGTGTGTGTATATATACTGTATATGAAGTATGTCTTCATCTGTGTATGTTGTGTGTGCACAGATGTACCCTATCCGTCTGCCCGTGTCTGTATAAAAAAGTGTGTGTGTGTGTGTGTGTGTTTGTGTGAAAGGTTCTGGTTGTGACATGGACCTTCGCCACATCTTTATTCATGGTTCTGTACACACTGTATGCATTCTTTACTGTACATTACGAAACACTGCATTACACTGTGTAAAGAGAAACACATCATTTACAATATACAAAGCTGACTTCGTCTGTTGTAAAATAGTACAAAGTAAAACATTTAAAAAAAACAATTCTGTATGGGTGTGTCTAAGAATGTCTGGACACATTCTTCAAAGACTATGTGTGTGCGCGCTTTCCCAGTGAACACGCAATGCGTGCAAGTCCTGGTTTTAGTCACTTCGAACACAAAAGTACAAGTATGCAGCTGAAAGTAGATCAGGTCTCGTGGATATTGTGTGTGGGATTTCTTAGTTCCATTGTAAAAAGACATGCACAGGCTGTATTCTGCATCCCAGTACAGTAGATCCACAATAGCCCAGAAGACAGAAAGAGCCAAGAAGAAGAGGAGAAGGGGGATAGAAGGCAGAGGAGAGGAGGAGAGAGCCATGCGTGTGCACACTACTCACAGTCTGGGTCTCCCTGTCGGCTGGTCGGTCCTGCTGCGAGTCACGCTCTCTGTGGGGCTCTCTCTCTGCGCTGCTCCTATCCCTGCGCTGGACACACACTCGCACGAGCACACACTCTACGCTCCGATCCGCTGCTGGAGGAACCGCTCGGAAGGGAGAGAGAGAGGAAGAGAGAGATGGAGAGAGGGAGAGAGAGAGAGAGAGCGACGGAGAGGCAGGCAGGCGGAGAGAAAGTGAGAAAGAGAGCAGGAGGCAGAGAGTGACAGAGAGAAAGTGAGGGAGAGCGAGCGAGACGGAGAGAGAATGAGCGCGGGAGAGAGAGTGAGAATGAGAGACGGAGGGAGAAGGATAGAGAGCGAGAGAATGAGACTGGGGGAGTGTTAGAGAGAGGAGGAGGAGTGTGTAGAACTGTGGGTTTGGCAGTGCAGGGTAGAGAGGCTGTAGAGGTAGTGTGGGCTTCAGACCATGTTTGCTGTAACACAGGATTGTGTGGACCTCAGTGGATGTGCGGCTGCATATGTGACAGTGGATGTGCGTGTGCTTGTGCGTTAATGGATGGGTGTGTGCTTGTGTAGCTAGCATGGTACTCTTGCTTGGGGCTGGTGTGTGCTGTGTGCGAGGAAACTCCTTACCATAGCTCACAGGCAGACAGGTCCTACACATACACACACACACTCTACAGACATACAAAGGCAAGATAAGACACAATTGCGGGTTTCACAAGAATGGGTAATGGAGTTACAGAAGGTGGGGAGCAAGAAAGAGATATACAGAGAGAGAGAGAGAGAGAGAGAGAGAGAGAGAGAGAGAGAGAGAGAGAGAGAGAGAGAGAGAGAGAGAGAGAGAGAGAGAGAGAAGGTGGGGTGGTTACAGAGAGAGAGAGAGAGAGGGATTAAAGAATGTATCAGAGACTCCTGATTCTACACACACTGACATGTACAGACCCGGAGACAAGAAACCTGCATCCCTCGCTCCCCTCCTACTTCCACTCACCCCCCATCCCCCTCTTTCTTCCCTTCACCTCTCTTCATCATCACCAGTCTATTCCTCCCTCCTCCTTTCCCTCTCCTTCCATCCACTATCTCTCAAGTCTTTATATTACTTTCTATAGTAAACTCCTCCAATCCACCTGTGTGTCATAGAAGGTGACATATTGAACCGGTAATCCTGGACAAGAAGACCACACCTACTCCACTCTGTTAGGCTGATCGTTAACTGCACATTGTTTGGCCAAAAGTTTTTAACAGTAAAAGCACCAGGGTCTAACGCTCTCGGTGCCAGCTAAAGTTCTGAGCGTTCAGTCCAACACTACTGTTTAATGGTCTCAAAATTAAAATAATTTGTTCTCTTCGTCATGCAATTTACCTAAAAGACAGTGACACCGGCGTCAATTTGGCTGGTCCCTGTAACCAATCAGCTGCCTGATGGTCCACAAAGTGGTCGTGTGAAAAGAAGTGAGTAACCATGCAAAGAAGAAGACTGAGAGCCTGAGAGTTCACAGAAGTAG
This sequence comes from Hypomesus nipponensis, assembly GCF_054491055.1. Taxonomy (NCBI): domain Eukaryota; kingdom Metazoa; phylum Chordata; class Actinopteri; order Osmeriformes; family Osmeridae; genus Hypomesus; species Hypomesus nipponensis. Next base: position 8,414,960 of record NC_140373.1, on the reverse strand, counting down.
AGATAACTCAAATAGTTTTTAGAGACACTCAACATCCCCCCATGGATTACTATGGCTAGATCCGCATGGCAGGATTTAGCAGTAGATTTTGAGTGGCTCTCACCTGAGCAACGCAAAGCCTGGTTCAATGACCTCAGATGGAGTTTGGAGGGATAGAGGCAGGAACATCTAGTTCCTCAAGAATATACTGTACGCTCTACATAGTTCCTGTGTTGTAAAACTTCTGGCGATGGGAAACTTGGGAGTCAGGTGGCTGAGCGGTTAGGGAATCGGGCTAGTAATCAGAAGGTTGCCGGTTTGATTCCCCTCCTTGCAAAATGACGTTGTGTCCTTGGGCAAGGCACTTCACCCTACTTGCCTCGGGGTAATGTCCCTGTACTTACTGCAAGTCGCTCTGGATAAGAGCATCTGCTAAATGACTAAATGTAAACTTATCATATGTAAAACAACCCATTTTTGGAGCAATTCATCTGTCTGAATAGGGAATATAGCTTCAAATCAAACTAAAATGATTTCTTAATTATGGTAATGTCCTATAGGCGTTGCGATCTTGGCCTCTTAGTTCCATCAGTATGGATGAGTCACACCAGAAGGCCCCCGAGCACAACGCAAGCGTCCGTGGGGGAAACGCACATTTGGTTCTATGTTAGTAAATGTTTTAACATAACTTGCCTACACGCTTTTCTGGTGATGACACAGGCATTCACTTATTAAGTAGGAAATAGCTTTTTGGCCAAACCATCTCTATATGCCCATGCTGTGCGCCGTGGTCATTTGTCACCGGTTAATTGAAGCCTCCGTCATTCCTTTGTAAAGTCGGACTATGTAATGTGTGATGAGCCAGGTCTTTAATGGATCATCACTGTCTCCTAACAGTGATCTCAAGCTTCGCTCTGGAAGACAAGAAGAGTTTTGCAATGTAAAAGCTGTGCTGAGCCAGGGTCTGCATACAGTGAACAGCAGTGACATAACCTCTCGTGAGCATTACCCAAAGCATTACCCATCAGACAGAGAGGAAGCAGAATCTCACCCTAATCTTTACAGAAAACATCAGCCACCTGCAGCAGATTGCTTAAATAATCTAAGAGTGGTACATAAACAGCTGTTTTATCAAAGATAAATCACAAATTCAAAGTTGGTGATGAAAATGTGAACTTGTTGTGGGATCAGATCAGGGGTCAGCTTCAATATGTCTTGGTTTAGTTTCCTCAGGTCTCCATGTCAGTTCACCAGGCTGAGACATACACACACACACCCGCACACACACACACACACACACACACACACACACACTCACGTATACACTGCCAAGACACACTGCCCTCTAACATTTTCAATTAAAAGTGGAAGCAGCTATCCAGCGGTTATGATCCAACTGTGCTCCGATGTTCAGCTGCTTGGTTGCTCAGATACCCCTGGGGAGGTGAAGACTGAGGAGGTGGAGCCCTGTGTGTGTGTGTGTGTGTGTGTGTGTGTGTGTGAGTATGCATATGTGTGTGTGTGTGTGTTTGTGTGTCCTGACTTTTCTGCTTCTCTCTGCTCCTCTATGCTTTCCTCTAACACTACCTGCTGCTACCCCCCCCCCCCCAACACACACACACAACAACTCAAGGTCTCTTTCTATCTATTTTGTCTTCCCTCTCTCATTATCCTCTCTTTCTCTGTCCTCCTCCATCTGTCTCGCTCTCTTTCTCCTGCTCTCCATCTCTCTCTCGTCTCCCTGGTTTGTCTGTGTATCCAGCCTCCACACTAGGGGTCATGGGATTTTGTGGGTGGCATCTGTAAATAGATTATCATCTCCCAGAACAGGCACGCACACACACACACACACACACGCAGACACACACACATGCACCAACACACAAACACCTTGTATGATATTTACATGCAAAAATCTCAAACGACAACACACACACAAACACACTTTGTGCATTTTTGCCTGGATTCATAAATGGGAGAATAACAGAGTGATAAGTAGGCAACAGTAACTGGCAGAGTAGAGACACAGAGAGACAACCAGCTAAATAATGAAGCTCCATGTATTATGAGTGTGTGTGTGTGCATGTGTGTGAGCTCGTGTCTGTGTGCGTGTGTGTGTGCAGGCTTGTGAGTGTGTGTGGGAGCCAGACAAGCGTTTGAAGTGCTCAGGCTTCCCTTCATCTGTCACACGAGCTGCCTCTCTCTCCTCTCCACACACGCTGCTGAAAAAGACAGGCTCACACACACCACGCGCACACAAGCACCACCACCACACACCACGCGCACAAGCACCACCACCACACACCACGCACACAAACACCACCACCACACACCACGCGCACAAGCACCACCACCACACACCACGCACACAAGCACCACCACACACCACGCGCACAAGCACCACCACCACACACCACGCATAAGCACCACCACCACACACCCCGCACACAAGCACCACCACCACACACCACGTACACACAGGCAAACGAAAGGACGCGTGTCAGAAATGAAATGACAGAAGAAGAACGAGAGAGAAGGATGGAGGAAGAGAGGGGGAGAGAGAGGTACCGAGACTGAGAGAGTGGGAGGAGAGGACTGGGGCAGTGGGAGGTTGAGCAGGTGCCCTTCTGCTGTTCCCAAAGCTGGGGTTAGGCTTTCAAGTCTCGTCAGTCATGGACTGGTCCAGAGTGTGTGTGTGTGCCTGTAGGTGCATGTGTGTGCATGCATGTGTGTGTGTGGTCTAGTGTGTTTTTTGTATAATACAGGCCAAGAACTGAAAAACGGGATGACAAAAGAGGAGTGTGAAGGAGGAGAGGGAGACAATGCAGAGGAGAGATAAGGGAGGAGGAGAGCTGAATCTCTCTCTAGTATCTCTCCATCCCATCATCCACCCTTCTCTCCCTCTCTCTCTCTCCCTCTCTCTCCCTCTCTCTCTCTCCCTCTGTCTACCTCTCCCTCTCTCCCTCCCTCTTACTCTCTCTCTCTGTCTCTCTCTCACCTTATCGGGTGAGGAAAAGCCAAAATAATGATTTCTTGGCGTTCTCTCCTCCCCCGCAGTGTCATGAAGTCTAACCCTCAAAGTGAGCTCCCCTGCCACACTCAATCTCTCTCCCCCTCCCAGCCTGTCCACCCCCCTTACACAGGGCTGAGCCACATACAAGCACATACATCCACCACTGGAGATGGCGCGCTGGGAAACAACAGACTCTCCACATGCCTGTGTGTGTTGTGTGTGTGTGTGTGTGCGTGTGTGTGTGTGTGTGTGTTGGTGTGTCTGTGCTCTGTGCCTCCAGCCATAATGCTACTGTGCCTACTGTACACACACACACACACACAAACTCCTTGTCTTTCCCCAAATGCTGTTTTGGTCAACAGAGAAGGAAGCAGAGGATCATGGGTAGACAGGAAACGTGTGTGTGCATGTGTGTGTGTGTGTGTGTCTGGAAGCAGTGTCTCTGGAGTAAGAGACTTAGAATTCATCTTTTATTTGCATAATGCCTTAAGGTCTTCCATAGACATTAATTACTGTGATCTGACGTTGTTTCCCCCTCTCCTTCTCTCTCCCTCTCCTCTCTCTCTCCCTCTCCTCTCTCTCCTTCTCTCTCTGCCTCTCCTTCTCTCTCTCCTCATCTCACTATCTTGCCTTTCTCTACTGCAGCTCTTCCCTCTCCATTCAAAGGTCAGTGTTAATCACTGAATGTAATAAAAAGGGATATTTTTCTTATTCAGTCGCTCCTTTTACTGCGTTCCAATTAGCGGAGCTTGAAAAGCGCTACTACTTGGAAACGCCACAAGCTGAAGACTGCATCCTACACTCACATGCACACACACACACGTACACACGCACACATGCACGCATACATACACACACACTAATATACACACAAACACACTCACGCATGCACACTCACCTTTCAAGACTTTGGTGTGGAATTTATTTGTTCCTCTGAGAACATAGAATAATGTTCAATAAAAACTATCAGCAAGTAAGGAAAGTTAGTCTTATACTGAATAGAAGCTCCTGTTCCAGTATTTGGATGAACTTGTGACGACTGGGAGCAATTCTAACATCTATCTTTTTACTCAATTCCTCAAAGACCATTAGATCTGTTGTTCAATTTCTTAAATTGGAAATGTACAAACAGCATGTGTACCAATAGTCTTTAATTAGCGATACCGCTAATTGTCAAGTGACACTTTTGCCCATTGTTTCCCCTACCCAAAATGAACACCCAACTGTGGTTAGCCAATAAGGCTAGCTAATCCAAATGTTAGCCTGTAAGGCTAGCTAATCCTAAAGTTAGCCAATAAGGCTAGCCAATCCTAAGGCTAGCCTATCCTAAGGCTAGCCAATCCTAAAGTTAGCTAATAAGGTTAGCTGATACAGAGGTGAGCCATATAAGGCAAGCGACAGTGTATAGATGTGCAACTACATGTGGATACCGAATACGGCTGTTCGACAGCAAAGCCAGTTCATGATAATATCTAATGTTAAAAGTTACATCCAGTGCCAATAAATAAGTTACTGAAACTGTTTTCAAAGTTACAGTGGCGTACGTGATTCCCCCCCCCCCCCCCCCCCGCCCCCCTGGATCCCCCAAACGAGCACTTTATTGCCGATGGTGTCGCCTTCATCCCTAAACCCCTCAACCCGTCATCTTAATTAACAACCCCATTTTAATTAAACATTGATTAGCGGCTAATTAGCGTGTTGATAGCTCCCAGATGTGTGTCCCAGGTAGGAGGAGGACAGACAGGCAGGGCAGGATGAAGGATCTGAGCGAGGCAGCCTAACCTGGTTTAGACCCCCCCCTCCTCCCCTGAGGGCTTGCTGGGGCCTGATTATTCTCCAGGTTATAGATGGAGCCTTCGCAGTGCGTTTCTCTAATTGATGTTGCCCTGATGGCTCCCGGCTGACGGACGGGTGGATGATTGAGCGTGCGTGCATTCTCATCAAATTTAGGCAATTTTCTGCCACTGAGAAGCAATAAATACATTTTTTAAAGTCGGAGCGTCGCTCGGCTGGCGGATTAATCTAGAGAGGGATAATAAGAGAGCTGGTTTGTTGAGGAGAGCGAGTGCAGGGTCTCTCTCTCCCTCTCCCCCTATCTGTACAAATCTCTTTGACTCTCTATCCTTTTCTCTACCCCTTTCAACCCCACCCTCCCTACCCCCCCAGGCCACCTCTACTAGAAAAATGGCCCTGGTGATTATGTCCCCACCCTGAAACAAACAACATAAACAGTGTTAGTCTCCCGCCACAGTCTGTACTCCTGCACATGAACACTTTAATACTCATACCTACCATGTCCCCCAGAAGACAATAACAGAGACACACTGCCGGCCTTGCAATAACACAGATAAGCCTTGCAGCTAGAAGGACATGTTATTACTGTATAGCCCCCCCCCCCCCCACACACACACACACACACACTATAAGGTAAGGAAACCTGCTTCACACACACACACCCATATCTGGTGTTCTTAGCTGGTGGCTGTGAAGGTTTTTGGGTAGTCAGTAGTTGATAGATAGATTGATAGTGTGCCTGTGTAAGTGTGCAACAGTAAGACAAAAAGAGATAGAAAGAGATGATGTGTGTGTGTGTGTGTACAGCTGTGCAGCTCATGGCACCAGATAAACTAAACCAGCACATAAATGCATAGCAACACAAGACCCCTAGGATGAATAATACATTTGTCATCCGCCTTTCAATTAGTACAGTTCATTTCTCTCTCCCTCATATGTGTATGCATGCATGCGTGTGAATGCAAGTGTGTAACACAAACATATCTCTGCCACATCAAACCCTGCAGCAACTGCCAACATCAATGAACGGACATATTTCACCAAGACAACTGGGCATGGGTAGCCTTTTACAGTCTCTCTCCATCTCCACATCCCCATATTTCTCTCTGTCTCTCCATCCATCTGCATCTGCTGAGTACCAAGTACAGGAGGTTTAGTTAGAGTCTGCCTGCATCTAATAGACTAGCCATCCATGTTTCTCTGATTGCACTGCAGCATGGAGGAAGGTTTTTAACCTACTGTACATCTGGTGATGGGAAAGAGATGGTGATGGGATTCAGAGATATGAAGGGAGAAGATGGAGAGAGCAAGGGGGAGAGATGAGGAGAGGGAAAGATGGGAGGAGAGTGATAAAAAGAGAGCAAATGGGAGGGAGGAGGAAGAAGATGTGGGGAGGGAAGGAGAGAGATGCCAGGAAGAGAGGGAAGCACTTCAAGAGGGGAATCACATCACAAACTTGTATTGATCTGTGTTCCACCTCAGTTTGTTGAGAATGGGGGGAGTTGAGAGGTAATGAGTGTTGGAAAGTGAGAACGACATGAAAGACAGAAAGAGAGAGAGAGACAGACAGAGACAGAGAAAGAGAGAGAGAGAGATACAGAGAGAGAGAGAGAGACAGAAAGAGAGAGAGATACAGAGAGAGACAGAGAAAGACAGGGGGAAAAGTGTTGTGTGTGTGTGCGTATCTGCGTGTGTGTGTGCGTGTGTGTGTGTGTATGCGATACTCAGGAATGGGATGAAGTTCTATTGAGAGAGGAAAAGGTATTAAACATCAAGATCATGTAGGTGTTCCATTGTACCACTGCTTAATGTGAAGGATTCATAAGTTCCTGTTGAGTCTGCTCGTGTCACTGTGTCAATTAAGCCACTGTGTTTCTCAATGAGAAAGAAATATACTGGAGACTGTTCAGCCCGCACAGGAATACACACACACACACACACACTTTTTCTCTCTTTCTCCCTGGGTTAATTCCTCCCAGGATAAGTGTTGATTACGGACCCAGCGGAGCGAGGAACAGCAGAGAGATGGCCGAGGGAGAGATCGATCTCTGTTTTACCGACTTAATTCAATACAGGCTATTTAAACTGGCAGGGCAGGAGAAATTAGATTGTATTTGCTGGCTATGGATTTCTGCCTTGTGGAGGCAGGGAGGGACAGGAATGGAGATAGTGAAAATAAGAGAGGGGGGAGAGAGAGAGAGAGAGAGAGAGAGAGAGAGAGAGAGAGAGAGAGAGAGAGAGAGAGAGAGAGAGAGAGAGAGAGAGAGAGAGAGAGAGAGAGAGAGAGAGGGAGAGAGAGAGAGCAGAGAGCAGAGGGGAGGAGGTCTACAAGGCCCTGTTGTGTTCTCCACAGGTCTGTGGGTAATCAGCATCACCTGCTATTGATCACACAGATCAGCCAATATTCTCTCACATCATGTTGTCTCATCTCCACTGAACGGCCACACTGCTTATTGATGCACTCCATTATAACATCTTATTGATAATGACTGGTGGAACAGTTCATTGATAGGGAGTCGCATCGGAGCGTGTGTGGCGTGACTGGGTGGCACAACGACTCCATAGTCCTGTCACATGTAATAGAAACAGGATATGGATGGAGTATGTGCATAAAGGTGAATGCTCATTCTGACAGATTAGGGCAGAGAAGAGGTTGTGTGTGTACGTGCATGCGCGTGTCAGCTAGTGCTGAAGACGTTAAAATCTGACAGGCAGAGTGAGAAGGAAAGCTAATTTGATTGGACAGCGCGGCATGGGGGGAGGTGACTGGGGGACTTCCTGTGTGGGTAGGAAGCCGGCCTCTTTGGAGTGATGGCTGTCAGATAGGACAAAAACCCATCTGAGGATGTTCCCCTTTGACTTGGTATGTGTTGATCTGACCGTGAAGTACAACCCATGGTTCACATTTTGTTCTACAGAGTGTGTGAAGACTTTTGGGTCTGGAGAGGCTGGGTCTGAAGAGGCTGGGTCTGGAGAGGCTGGGTCTGGAGAGGCTGGATCTGGAGAGGCTGGGTCTGAAGAGGCTGGGTCTGGTGAGGCTGGGTCTGAAGAGGCTGGGTCTGGTGAGGCTGGGTCTGGAGAGGCTGGGTCTGTAGAGGCTTGGTCTGGAGAGGCTGGGTCTGGAGAGGCTGGGTCTGGAGAGGCTGGGTCTGGAGAGGCTGGGTCTGGTGAGGCTGGGTCTGGAGAGGCTGGGTCTGGTGAGGCTGGATCTGGAGAGGCTGGGTCTGGAGAGGCTGGGTCTGTAGAGGCTGGGTCTGGTGAGGCTGGGTCTGGAGAGGCTGGGTCTGGTGAGGCTGGGTCTGGAGAGGCTGGGTCTGGTGAGGCTGGGTCTGGAGAGGCTACTATCAAACTATAAAACCATGACCATCAGACTATGAGATTGATGAGATTATATTCAGGTTATTAAAGTCATTTCCATATGAATGGTTAAGGTTTTGCCCAGAACTTCATTAGGGATGAGCAATTCATAGATTGGTGTACAGTTGGGGTACGTACATCATACAGTAACATGCAAATATAGGTATGTGCATCTCAATATTGCATATTTAAATGCATTCATGCTATCATTGATGCAACGATATCATTGATTGCTGCACTATGATATCCATCGTGCAGTATGATGAGGTGATACCAAGACGTGTCTCCGTTGAATGACCCCTGAGGTCACAGAGGTCATGCCTCCCATCAGCCCCATCTTCTTCCTGATTGCAAAGAGCTCCGTTAGCCTTGACGCTAATGCTGTTAGCATCCTGGCAGCATTTCTTATTCATGCTATGCAGATTAGTTTCCCTCCAGTCCCCCTCACCTTCCAAACCAGGCCCTGACCTGAGAGATTAAACAGGCAAGGGTGCGTGTGTAAATTTGTGTGTGTGTGTGTGTGTGTGTGTGTGTGTGTGTGTGTGTGTGTGTGTGTGTGTGTGTGTGAATGTGTGCGCGTCTAGCCGTTGAACTGTCCTGTCTCAGAGTGAAGGTGTTTTTGATTTGCAGTCCTCAGATATTGAGTACCTTGGATTTGAAGGGGACACAGTAAGTATGTGTGTGTGTGTGTGTGTGTGTGTGTGTGAGAAAGAGAGGGAGAGAGAGAGAGAGAGAGAGAGAGAGAGAGAGAGAGAGAGAGACAGAGAGAGAGAGAGAGAGAGAGAGAGAGACAGAGAGAGAGAGACAGAGAGACAGAGAGACAGAGAGAGAGGGGGGGTGCGTATGTTTGTCCTGCTTACAGTTCAGGCACAGGCAGACAGTAAATCACTGTTTTGTGTGTTCTGATGGAGCAAGACAGGAGAGAAGGGAGAGTGAGACAGTTGTGATAAAAAGAGCTTAAAAATAAACACCCACCCACAAGCGAGTGAGAGTGAGATCGTTAGAGAGAGCTGTCCTATCAGTCAGCCCAATATAGGGGCACAAGTCACATTTTCATGTTCAGGCCTCTCTTTTCTCCTTCTCTCACCCCCTCCCCTCTTCCATGCATCGTGAGTGATGTCAGACCTGCCATTAACTAATAGCTCTGCTCTGCCTGGTATCTGTCTGTCTGCCAGGTGCCAAGTCTCTCAGCACCTATCCCTGGCAACCTGCCACCACCCTCCCCCCCCCACCTCACTACACACACACACACGCACAGTGTCTACGGATATGTGTGTGTGTGTCGGGGTGGTCATCTCAGTGGCCAGCCCTACCCTGACAGTCTGGCAGGCTGTGTGATTAATCACACCCTTCACTCCTCCACCCACCACACCGCTTCCCTCCTTCACTTTTTTCTTCCTTCGCCGGTCTTGAGGATGAGGGGAGTGTGACAGGTGTGACAGCAAAAGGAACGCACACGCACACACGTGAACACACAAAGACATGAAGACCATATCTGTTCCTGCCTGCTCGACTCCCCCTCACAGACACAAACACTAAACACACTAATGATCATGTGGACTGAGGGAGAGGAGAGGAGACGAGAGCACGTTAAACACACAGGGATGAATGCAGAAGTAACTTTGCTCAAACCCTTTATCTTATTTTCACACACACTTCCTCCCTCCCTCTCTCCTTCCTTCTCAAATCCACACACATACACACACACCTATCACCTATGGATTAGCCAAAATCTGTTGCAGCCCAGGACTGTTCAAGGTCCTGCACTTTGCACACAGTGTGTCCTTGTATAAAGACACTCAGATCAATAACCAGCCAGCAACACACACACACACATTGTAAACCTTGGTCGGGAGAACTTTGGAACCAAAAGAGAAGTAATAATCATTTTCAAACTCAGAGTTATAAAATAGTGATTGTTCTGAGGGAATATGACTCACAAAAAAGATCTCTTCTTAAGGTCTGAATGAACACCAAAGTGCACACACATTCTCCCAAACTCTGGATAACCCACACATGCGCTCTATGACATATTTCATTTGCAGTCCAGCATTACAGAACAGCAATGCGAAAAACCCAAAAGTCCATTAATCTCTCAGACAAACTCTCTTCTCACACGCACTCGCATGTTTGAACGCAACTGCAACAGAAAGTTCTTCCCATCTCCCGCTAATCGACTCTCCAATTAACAGCAGTTGAAGCTCAGAAGCACATGAATATGGATGCTTGGTATGCAGATGAGCAGGATGAGGAAGTGGGGCTCGAGCGAGAGGAGACATAGGAGACAGGGCTGCAGCTGGAGCTACATTAACAGTCTCACTGCAGCACACATCCATCTATCCCCCGCTCCGCTCGCCTCGCCTCAGTGATGGATGGAGGACCAGGTTCTACAGAGGAGGGACCTCCTGGGCTCTGCGGCACAGCTGCTCGCCTGGCTGGACGGTGTGGAGACAGGCCTCACCTCACCCTGGAGACAGACCTCACCCTGAAGACAGACCTCACCTCACCTTGGAGACAGACCTCACCCTGGAGACAGACCTCACCTCACCCTGGAGACAGGCCTCACCTCACCCTGGAGACAGACCTCACCCTAGAGACAGACCTCACCTCACCATGGAGACAGACCTCACCTCACCCTGGAGACAGACCTTACCCTGATGACAGACCTCACCCTGATGACAGACCTCACCATGGAGACAGACCTTACCCTGATGACAGACCTCACCCTGATGACAGACCTCACCTCACCCTGGAGACAGACCTCACCCTGGAGACAGACCTCACCATGGAGACAGACCTCACCTTACCCTGGAGACAGACCTCACCCTGGAAACAGACCTCACCTCACCCTGGAGACAGACCTCACCCTGGAGACAGACCTCACCATGGACACAGACCTCACCTCACCCTGGAGACAGACCTCACCTCACCCTGGAGACAGACCTCACCTCACCCTGTATCTGTAAAAATCCCTGTACCTGTAAAAATCCAATCTGTGGGTATCTTTTGATAAGTGTTTTCTAAATGAATAAACTGTAAATGTGTCCTAAATTGGGTACAATCCGGTGGGCTAGATTCTAACAATGACATTTTAGAGTAGAAGAGGTTGATGTTTCAGAGGCAGCGTAAGTTACCATCTCTGAGATCAATCACTCACAGGTTCGAGAGAGATCGAAAGAGAGAAACAGAGAAACTGAGAAAGAGAGAGAGTGAGAGAGAGAGAGAGAGGGAGGGAGGGAGGGAGGGAGGGGTGATGGAGGGAGGGCAATAGAAGGAGGGAGGATAAACATTAACAGCTCCAGATTAATCTCACTTTTTCCTCCAAAACATCACAACCTCACAAGGTCACCTTCCAATCAGATCTCAGACAGCTAGAGGGCTCCCATTGGACGCCACAAAACACTTCTCCAAATTGGCGAGACTGGTCTGCGCCACACACATCTCCGTCCCCCTGGCACTAGGGGTGTCCATTACAGGGACGGACCGGTCGGTAACAAGCTCACAGTCCGACCTCTGTGATCTAATGAGCTGTGTGTCACGGTTAAATGTGTCCCCCTACGTGGTGCTCAGGGCCAGGGGGTCCCAGAAGGAGATAGCCTGGGCGAGGTGATGCATGGTGGCTGGTAGCAGGCAGGCTGGTCGAGATGGTCAATAACACTGAGGCCTGAAGACAGGGCGCTCGCACATACACACACACACACATCAAGAAATAAACTTCCTGAAACACCAAACTCGAGTGTTGTAACCTGTGCTTTGCTTGCAAGCTGGGATACACTCTGAATTTGTTTCTCTGTCTGCTTCGCTTTTCGGGGTTGGGAGTGAAAATGACTTGGATCTACAGCTTTGTCCTGAAACTCCCACATCTTTTTGAGTTTTTCTTTTTTGTCTCCCACCAGTCCATGGAACCCTCGTCGTTGGTCGCCCCCGGCGATACTAGTCCAACCAGGAGCACTGAGTCAGAAAATTAAGTCTCGAATACACCCCATTCGCGTGCACGCATGCACACATGCACGCACGCACACACACACCGCAGATGCACACATACACAGCACGCAGACACATACACACCCTTTTGACAATGCTGCAGCATCCTCTCAGTAATATATTATTACAGGCTCTCAGATCAACTCATCTCCTCTCACTCTGAGGAACACGAGAAATCTCCTAATGTTGACTAACGACATGCAGCCTGAAATAAAAAGGCCAGCACAGTAGGTAAACACACACACACAGGTGCACACACACAGGTTGACATGAGACCGAGACAGAGAGAGGGGCGGAGGGTAGAGAGGGCTGAAAGAGAGAGTGTTAGGTGAAAGAGAGGGAGAGAGGTGGTCGGGAGTGTTCCGATGCTGTCATGAGAGACAGATGATGCTGCAGCTAGAACCTTCCGCCAGGACTTACCCACAATCCTCGCTGCCCGGCAGCACCATAAACGTTTATCAATAAACAAGGGGGCAACAGAGAGAGGATGACTTCTGGGGTCCGTGTGTGTTCGTGCGGGTGTGCATGTGGGAAGGTGGTGGATATGTTGTGGATCTGTGCATCTGTGTGTTACTGTTAGTGTGTGTGTGTGTGTGTGTGTATCTGGGCATGACATGCAAGAGAAAAAGGAAGAAACTGCTTACTTAAACCTCAGCTGGTTTCCATAACAACTAATAAAACTGGTGCCGGCATCATTAGGCGCGGCTGCCAAATCTGCATAGTTAATGAGGGGGTTGGAACAACACACACTTCAAACACATACTCTTCTACATTTAGAAGCACGAGCATTTACACATCCTGATTACACAGTAGTTATATTAGTGGCGTGCATAGGTGTGTGCATGTGTTTGTGTGTGTGTGTGTGTGTGTGTGAGTGTATGATTCAGACCTGATTGGGGATATTCACACTGTTAGAGAATCTTCACACACCCTGCTGCTCATTTAATATTTAGACACACAAACCCCCTCAATGTGAGGAACTGTCTCCGGGTCTACACAGCACACAGCAACGCACACGCCCGCCCGCGCACACGCACACACCTCGCTGGTCTTAATCTTGATGAAGGAGAAACCTCTTCACAGGGGCAACGCTGAGCCCCTCACGACACTCGCACACCAACACACCCTCACAAAGCCAACAGAGGTGCACGCAGGCCAGTCCCCGCCCAAACTTTATCATAACTCCCCTTTAATGGAAAAACCAATGACAAGCTCAAGGAGACGCTGCGGCCAGAGAAAAACAATTTACGACCCCAGAGAACAAAAGAGAGAGGGGGGAAATAAAAGACAGGAGAAAGAAAGAGAAAAAGTTGTTTAAGTGTTGGCAGGGCCCGATATCATTTCAAATGGTTACTGATAGTTGTATTTCTGTCAGACTGGAAGGAAGCTAACCTTGGAGAGAGGGCTAACGCGAGCTAAAGCTAGCTGGAGTCCATGTGGGTGTGTGTGTCTGTACTGTAGATGGGTAGAGGAGAGGGTCTGACAGGTTAGAACGAAAAGGAAACTTGGCTGTTGAAGCTAACTGTGAACTGGTTCAATCTTACTGGGTATATGCATTCAAATATAAACACACACACACCCACAGACGGGAAGTGTTTCTGCTCCTTCATTAGTATGGACACATACATTCCAACTGATCCGTAAATCGGAGCGTAATCTGTCCAATTAAAAACACCCGTACGCATGCGCTCGCTTACTCCCACACACGCCCCTTCACCAACGCAAAAATATGTTTTTTCTACAGGTAAAAAAAGGCATATAATTTGTGCTTTCCTTTTCACTGGAAAGGAACACAGGTCATCTTGAGTACCGTGTGACAAGAGTGACACCAAACCCAAAGCAGTGAATCATACTGTGCTACTATATAGTGTATTTATAGTCTATGCTACTGTACGCTACTACAGTTGTGTGCAGCATCTACGTGTTAAGCAGGAGTGGGCACATGTGCTCACACACGCCCCCTGGTGCTCAGTGCTCAGTGCTCATTGACAAATGCGCTCAGAAAATGAAATGGGGGGGGGGGTGACCTTTCCCAGTGAGGGGTCCCTTCACACATTCCACATTTAAAAGAGGGACTAACAGCACACACACACACGGGCGCTAATCTCAAAGGAATCCTTGGAAGCCAAGTCAGAACACACACACACCCCTCCGGAACAATCTGCCCGGAGGACATCACGGTGACCTCCTGCCAAAGTCACACTCGTTTGCCTTCCTTTTTCCTTCCTTTTCCATCCCTTTCTCCTGCCCTTCACTCTGCCTCTCCCTCCTAATCTCTCTGCTGGTCGATGGCAGTTAGTGTTCCATCGCCTCACCTGTCAACACACACACACACACGTACACACGGGTAGACACAAGCACAAAGGTAGACATGAACACCAACACAGAAAGACCAGTACTAACACACACACGCACACACCACCACACTCCGAGATCTCCTGTTGGATCTTCCTGTCTCTTTGACAGGGAAATGAAATTGTCATCAAGGCGCTGCGCTGCCACATTCCTCACAGGAATGAGGAACGTCCCCGGGCCTTAAACCAACATCCCTCTCTCAGCTCATCAGCCCCGTCCTGACCGCTCAGCCCGGACGCTATTGATGTCCTCCTCAGCTTGGTCTCCATCTGTACGCCGGCAGGGCGATGAGTTAGGGCTGCCGATAGGACATTCCATCACCGGCGTGGAGCTGGGGTTAGGGTGCTGAAGGTGGGGTAGTGTGTGTGTGTGTGTGTCTGTGTGTGTGTATGTCTGTGTGTGCGTGTGTCTTTGTGTGTGTGATGGTTTATGGTCCTGGTTCTGAGGTGGTGATCGGGGGCGTTCCGAAACGTCACACACTAACGCTGGTCACCAAGGCGGGAGACGAGGGTGTCAGGGTAAATTATGGGATGCCTGTCACTTAACCAAGGTCAGGGGATTGTACGGGCTACGTGCGTGTTAATGTCTGACAAATGCTGTTAGCTACATTTAAACCCCCACACACATATCTTGTATGAGAAGACATTCACATGCACACACACACACACCACAGATGTTCAAGTGAAGAGTGGGAGACACACAGCTGAACACACGCATTTCATCGCAGGAACTCAGTCTCTCAGGTCTGCGGGTCTGGAAGCGGAGTGAAGCAAAACGTTGAGAGGGTGGGGGTTGGCTGGGGGCCGAGGCTGGAGTCTCAGGGCTAGGGGCTGGAGGCTCGAGCTCGGGGCTGGGGGCTGGAGGCAGGGGGCTGGAGACTGGAGGCTGAGGGCTGAGGGCTGAGGGCTGGGGGCTGAGGGCTGAGGGTTGGGCCAGCTCTTTAGAGAGCTCCACCTGACACACCACTGCCTGGGGCTATAGGCCCCCCTCCTAAACCCATCCCTCCGCTCCATCCCTTCATCAAAGCTGCTCTCTCACATTCTCCTTCCGACCCTGGGATAAGCCTGGTGGGGCAGCCATTTGCAAACGGAACCCCCGGAGAGAACCCTGGAGGAGAGTAAAGGAGGAAGAGAGGGGGGACGAGGGAGAGGGGATGGGAGAGATGAGAGGTAGGGAGATAATTGAGAAACAAAGTACGGGGAGGAGAACCAGACAGAGGACAGGAGAACGAGCGAGGCTAAGAGATGGGGAGAGAAAGGGAAGTCAGATAAGGGGAGATTGGGAAGGGAGAGATGAGCAGGGGAATGTGGAAGAGAGGGGTGAGAGGGAGAGAGGGAGGCAGGAGACGGAGGAAGAATGGAGGATGAGGAGAAGAGGAGAGGATGGCGTAGGAGAGGAGAAAAGTGTGTGGAACCTCGCCGTCTGTTTTTATATTCCCAGCAGACTCAGAAACAGACAGAAAATCAATCTCTTCATTTTTCTCTGATGTGAAAGACTCAACCCCCCCAACCCCTCTTTTTCCCTCTCTCCCTCTTTCACCACCTTGAGCTCCATCTTTCATCTCATACAAATAGATAATTCACACGACTGAGAATGAGAAGGAGAGAGAGAGACAGAGAGAGAAAAAGAGAGAGAGAGATGCTTATGGCAAATGTCTGGTGGGCTTGTAAGTGCTGTGAGAGGCAGACATCAGGAGCCTGGCTACCTGGCTGGCTGGCTGACTGTTTGACTTGTTTGTCGTCTGACTGTCTGTCAGTCTCTGATCACCAGGCTGATATCAGGCTTGGTGGAGCCACCCTGCCCTGTGGGCTGGACCAGACTGCTACAGACCCTTGTGCATGAGCACACACACACAAAGACACACACAAATACACACATACACACTCTATCAGACACTTTGCCCTAGAATGCAATATTCTCTCACTTCTAATGAACATAAACATAAGTCTTTTTACAAACACATGCACACTTAATGAAAAGCAGTATTCCTGGGTGCGCCTGCCCGGTGTTGGATCTCTCTGCAGATCAATGGCAGCAATGTGCTGGAGAGCTGTGGAGCTCCCACTCAATACCGAGGAGACTGTGTGTGTGTGTGTGTGTGTGTGCACGTGTGTGTGCACATGTGTGTGTGTGAGTGTGTGTGCGTGTGCACGTGTGTGTGTGTGCATGTGCCAGAGAGATCAGGCCTGTCATAGCCACCAATCAATCCTGGTCATCACTCATTAGTGCATGGGGGTTACTGCCCTGTTAGATGAAATGCTGGGAGGAGACAGGTGTTTGACCTCTCCAGAAGAATATTACACTCACACACACACACACACACACGTATTACTCCCCAATATACACAAACACACAGACACACTCAATATTTCCCAATACACACATGCAAACTCAAGACTCTCTCACACACACACACACACATACAGACATATACACAGAAGTGTGCCTACCTTTACTTCACAATTGTCAATTACCAAAAAATAAATTAACAAAATGTGAAGTACCATTGTACACACACACACACACACACACACATTCACACACGAGCATGCACAAACACACACACACGAGCATGCACACACATATGAGCATGCATACACACAAAGACAACAGAGCTGGAGCAGGTCAGAGGTCATCAGAGGGAAGTTATGTAACCAGACTGGTGGAAGAAGCAAAACTGAACTTAGGATCAACTGGCGCCATCTTACACTCACACACACACACACACACACATTCACACACACACACACACATTCACAACCATGCATACACTCAACAATCGCACAAATACACACATGCAGACAGACAATTACTGCACATAGAAGTCCTTCTTTCTTACTTGCTGTCTAAAAGTTGAAACTTTGTGTCTGCATGGAAACATACTGCATATTGTGAGTGTCTGTGTAAACACATCGGCCGTGTTAAAGTTCCGTTGTGGATGCCTGTGTGTGTGGGGGTGTGTGTGTATGTGCGTGTGTGTGCATGTGTGTATTTGTGTGTGTGTGCATGTGTGTGTGTGTGTCTGTGTGTGTGTTTGTGTAAGTAAATGTAGATGAGTTTTCTTCAGGCTGCGGTTGGCTGCCCTGACTGCAAACCGCTGCGTGGAAAAGAACGACTTTTTAAATTACCCATACATCACTGTCACGCTGCCGAGACCTGGGCCTCAACTCCACACACACACACACACACACACACCATCACGTTCACACAATTACACTTATACTCACATATACTCACATTCACACAAACACACGAATACACATAATCTCACATTCACTCACACACACACACATCCACACAAACAGACCATGAAGAGACCTGGGACAAACATACATCTTGGACATATGCAGGGCAATAAGGTGCTTGGGATTCCTGTATAGCAAAACACACAAATTGCTGGACAATTTATAGAAGAAACATTCAACCATAACTCTTCAACAATGTCCCTGAAGCATATGGTAAAACACACACATTCACAAAGAAACACACACACACTCACACCTGTACAACAGCTGTTGTGTGTCTCAACCTGTGGTTCTGTCCTCTTCTACACTAACCTAGATGTTCATCACAGGTGATACAAGACTGACTGCGTATCGCTGCAGCTCTGAATATGTGTTGTAGTATGGGCAGCAGAGGGCGTCAGAGACCTGTGTGTCTGTCTGTATGTATGTGCGTGTGTGTGAGGGTGTATCTGTATATATGTGTGTGTATGAACGACTGAGAGAGAGCTATATCTTATCTCCGCCAGATTAACAATTAGCCTTGAACTGGTGCCTCACCAGGGCTAGACAGGGAGAGGTGCATCTTATCTAACCCAGCTTTGCTGAGGTCCACTCAAGTTCAGCACACACCAGCACACTTCCACTTCCCACCAGAGAGGAGAAAAACAACAAGCCTATTTACATGTGCATGAAACAGGAACTTTTCTGTCTCCAAACTTGTTTCCAAGTGTCAACATGTTCACAACTGGTGCTCTGGGGGCGTGGCCTCTCCGCTCCCACCAGGAAGTCAGAACCAGGCCCGGGAACACACTGAAGAAGACCCTGCATGGAAACAACTAGAGAGCAGCCCTGCTTTGCCTAAACCCTCTCATCAGCAACTGCGGCAACTTGTAGCAGCTAAGCCATGCCCATGTCAGACTCAAATCGTTGAAATTATCATTTTAATTGTTTTTTACATTTTACATCTCCGTAGGGATGCATATGTCTGGATGTGTACTTACATTACTTTTCAATGCATTCAAATATGATAATGGAATACATTTGCCAAGTCAAGCGTGACTATACTAAAGCCCATCTCATCGTGATGGAAAAGAGAGGTGGGGAGAGGGGGTGATAGGGGAAGGGAAGGAATGGAGGGAGTCTGTGGGAGAACAGATAGTAAAAGGAAGGGAGAGTGTCCAATTTACTGATGGTTCAAGCACAGCTTTGTCATCTGAATCATGGGGCAATGTCTCTACCTGGTGGTCACAGGAGTGTAGGTTCATCATCAGCCACACGTGAGAGTCATTCAAGCAATCGATCCAGCTACACAGGTCTGATATCTGTGCAGGAGATAAGATAAGAGGGAAGTGTGTTAAACAATGGGAGAGTGTGCCTCTGAGACTGGAACCCTCTCATGTTATCTCTCACCGAAAGTGTGTTTTTTAGAATGTGTGTGTTACAGTGTGTGTGTGTGTGGGGGGGGGGGGGGCAGGGGCATATAAGCTTCAACACAGGTGTGCTGTGTGTCAGTCCATCCGTGTGGTAATGCCAGAGCCCACAGACAGTAGCCACCTGGGGTCTGAGAGTCTGGACTACATCACACAGAGGGGCCTGGCTGCTGATCTGACTGGTGTATCTCACCACAATTAACTTGCTGAAAGACTGTGTCAAACCATGCTGCCTCTCCTGCTTCTCCTGGTCCTCCAGGCCACCTCTTCCTCTGAAGCAACCCCACACAGAGGCTCTGTTACTGGGCAGGATTCCGGCCGTAGCGCTCCTTCCGACCGGACCACCAGGAACAAGTTGCTGCTCATTTCCTTTGATGGGTTCCGCTGGGACTACGACCGGGACGTGGACACTCCTCACCTGGACCAGATGGCCCTGGATGGGGTCAGGGCAGCATACGTCACTCCCCCCTTCCTCACCATCACCAGCCCTACACACTTCACCCTGCTCTCAGGTAGGCACACACACTAGCGCTTACAAAACTGAAGTCATTGGAGAACACACAGCATTCAACATTCGTCTTCCTCACAGTAACACATCTGCAGGCATCTCAGTTCAGTTCAGTTTACTATATTTATACCCGTAAGAAACCTTGGTCTGCAGTGGGTGAGTTTGTGCGTTTGCCATATTTTACAAAAACAACACAAACAGTGTATGACCTAAAACTCGAAACCACATAATAAAACTGGTGCTCCACATTCCAACATTTCAAAACCAATAGGAAACTGAAATAAAATTGACTTTGCGTCAATATTATTATTCTAGCAATGTTGCTAGGACTTATTCAACTGAATAATAGCTGCCAGAACAAAGCCGTTTTTATAACGCTTTGTTCTGCACTTTGGAACTATAAACTTTGAACAGTTTTGAACGTCTACTGGTTAAAATGTGTGGTTGACTTGTGTTAAAAACAGAGGGAAAATCCACAAATAGAAGTCTAACATAAGACCCATTTCCCTCCAAGTGTTTAACAAGTAAATCAAGCAATGTGATATCATTATCTACGATAATGTCATATCAACCATCCAATCGTGAATCATAAGCTGGTCTGTCTACTATTAACTAACGTACATAACTCACAGTAAAATATGGTGTCACTGAACAGCTATAATTGGTGATTGATGTTCCTCAGGGCGCTATGTTGAGAACCACGGCGTCATCCACAACATTTGGTTCAACACCACCACCCAGGAGAAGAAACAGTACTACATGACCCAGTTTGTAGATTCATACTGGGACAATGGCAGCCTGCCAATCTGGATCACTGCACAGAGACAGGTGAGACAGAACACACCAGTACACTCTCACACGGCCCCGTACTCCTTTTGTTCCTTATTTATAACAGACCACATGTTTGTATACATCTACGGCATCACTGTTTCCGGCAGACAATACCAGGAACGTATTACATTATCTCACATAATCTTGTCGATTATGATTAATATGATGACATGAGTGATTTGGTTTTGGACAAGCATATTCTGAGGATTTGTTTCATAGACGAAGCCTACAACTCCTGGACTTCTAAGCCTGTCATGAAGTATCTCCGGGGCATGTGCTCTCTCTCCTCATCCAGGGCCTGAAGGCCGGCTCCCTGCACTTCCCCGGCACGGCCGCTAAGTACAGGGGTGAGGAGGTCGGGGTCAAACAGGTGGAGCCCCGATTCTATGACCACTCCAACGAGACAGATTGGAGGCTCAACATCGACAAGGTGGTGGGAGGCTGGTTCCATGGCCAGGATCTGGACTTTGTGTCTCTGTACTTTGGAGAGCCTGATCTGGTGGGTCAATGGCATCTATACTAATTATAGAATGGAAGATGTGGGCTAGCAGAAAGCATACACAATAACAACATTCCGATCTGGCCTTTGTGCCACTTCATGCTTTTGTGGGGTACTGGCAACCAAGCTACACATTGGCACTACCAATTTGGCAGTGGAAGTCAAGCGAACCGTTGTCAACAGTTTTGAGGTATTGTTCTGTTGTTGTTCGTCTTGAAGGCGGGACACGAACACGGCCCTGACTCTCCGGAGAGACGGGAGATGGTGAGGCAGGTGGACCGGACGGTGGGATACATCCGGCAGAAGATCCAGGCTTACGGGCTGACTGAACGCCTCAATGTCATCATCACAGCCGACCATGGGATGACCACGGTGCTCCGGGGAGCGGGGGTGAATGAGATCATCCTCTCCCAGATCCCTGGGTTTGACTTCAAGGACATCAAGTTCCAGCTGGTTGACTACGGACCAGCGGGGATGCTGCTGCCCAAGGATGGCCTCCTGGAGAAGGTGTACCTGGCCCTGAAGGGAGGGCACCCCAACCTCCATGTCTACAAGAAGGAGGACATGCCTGCCAGGCTGCACTTTGGAAACCATCCTCGCCTGCTGCCGCTCATCCTATTTGCTGACCCTGGATATGTTATCAATGGGGTAAGTGTGCTAAGAGGAAGACCTGGGAGATATAGACATCACATCATACTACATCACACTGAACCCCTCCTACATATAGCTATTCACACTAACCCCTCCTCCCTCCAGCTATTCACCATAACAAACTCCTCCCTACAGCTATTCACACTAACTCACTCCTACCTCCACCTATTCACACCAAACCCCTGCTCCCTCCACCTATTCACACCAAGCCACCTTCTCTTTCCAGCTGTTCCCAGTCCAGTTTAACAAGGGTGAGCATGGCTTTGACAACAAGGACCTGGACATGAAGCCGTTCTTCAGGGCAGTGGGGCCAGACTTCCAGAGGAACCTCCAGGTGGGACCCTTTGAGACTGTGAACGTGTACCCACTGATGTGCCACCTGCTAGGCATCACGCCCGAGGTCAACGACGGGGCGCTGGAAGTCACCAGGAACATGCTCCGCCCAAGCCCTGACCCTGTAGGCTATCAGGGTAAGATTACAATGAGCATGCTCAATAGCATTTTACTTCAACAAAATTGCACTTTTGTACTACTCTCTATATGGCAGTTGATCATTGGCATGATAGTTGCCACCATAGTAAGTCCTCAAGATGAGTGTCCAGAGAGTGATATGAATCGCAAGTCTGTTTTTTTTTTTTAAACCTTCCACCCTGCCAATAGATAAGACTGATAACAAAGTTGCATATTCTCCGGGTCCATATCGGGTTGTTGTGCTTAACAGAGAGATCATAATCCAATATCGAGACATAATCTCTTCAGCAAACATTTTATAACTAGCAGTTTCCTTATAATTTTATCAGATGATACTTGATAACAAAAGGTTAAAGATGTCATGTGTAAGGTCCATACACTTGTTTCAACACTAATACAGTTACTGATCTTTTTGGTTTGTTTTTTCTCTGTCCCTCTCTGGTCTGTATTTCTCTCTTCCTTGTGTGCTGTACATATTTTGGTCTCTTTTTGTTTCTCTCTCTCCCTCAATCTTTTACGCCCATCCCTTCCTCTCTCGCTCTGCCTCCAGAGAGAGAGGTATTGTGGGATGTGGTTGTGGGCTTGTCAGCAGTGGCCGGCTTCCTGGCTCTTGTGTTCATCATCAGCACAGCTCAGACCATGTACAAGAGGAGTAAAAGGGACAATTTTATGGAGAATTTGAGGTGCCCCCCACCCCCTGAACCCAACACACCCACCATCTCATTCTGCCTGAATAATCTATTGACATTTAAAACACACACACATGCTAATGCACTCGTACTATCTTCCTGTCTCTTCTACAGATCTACAGAGGGCGAGGCTATTGATGACCAAAGAGATCACCAAATAGACATGAAACATAGCTACTTTTGACAGCCTAAATGAAGATTAAATGAAGTACAGGCTTGGCTAGAGTGGTTAATTTTCTATTGATTTGTGAAACACATCTGATCTCATAATGTTTCAAATGTTGATGTTTGACATGTCTTGGCTAATTTTATCATCTCTAGAGAGGAAACATATTTGTTAAAATGGATGTGCAGTTGTTGTAAGACTGCTGTCAATTGTGGATTGGCCTATGTAATTTGTAGTCTGACACGTCGAATTTGTGTGATATAATTATCAATATTCATGTAATTTTATTGAGAAAACCCTTAGCTTATTTTATACGGCAAGTTGTTGCCTGACGCTGTTGAATTGTTTCTTTAGATGTGTTGTTTCAAGTTATAACATGATAAGTTTCACGTTATAACGTGATAAATGTTTCTTGTTATAACATGATACGTTTGCATCAAGTTAGAACGTGAAAATAACTTGTTATAACAAGAAACATATCACGTTATAACGTGATACTGATCCGTTTTTTTTTTCTTCTGGTGTGGCAGCAATACGCTGCCGTAACTACACTTTTAGGAACAAATCATTATATTACATTAAATAAAAATAATTCTTAAAAAGCGAAAGTGACGTAAATGATGCGAGAGAAACTACGGTGGCCGACTGAGGCCAATTGCCTTAGCCTATTTCGCTTTTTCCGCTCGTAAAGAGAGGGGCTACGCAGCCATGGAGGGGGTAACTGTAGGGCAGGTATTTGACGCGGAATGCATCCTCAACAAACGGCCAAGAAAGGTATAAAATGTCGCCACAGAATATATGTACATACTACTTGGCATTAGCGGTCGGCTGACTTTTTTTCTCTCGTTTCCTGCAGGGCAAGTTTGAGTATTTGGTGAAGTGGAGAGGGTGGTCCTCCAAGTGAGTAGCCAGCCAGCTATTTTAGCTGGCAGCCGCTGGGCTCCAAACAATGACAACAATGTAGCCCCCCGCTCTCTTAGCGACTTGCAGTATTCTTATCGTTAACCCATACATAATCCTTGCATTTACAATACTTATTACATAGGAACATTTGTCCTGTGAATCCTTGAATGCATGCACGCTAGGGAACGGCAGAGCGTTTTCTGTGTCTTGTTTTGTTGTCGTTGCTAGCAGTGCAGCCGCTACCGTGGCAGCAGCTATCTTTAGTGTAGTAAGGGTTGACAGCAGCATAATTATTTGCACACACTAGCCAGCCGCTGTTTTGGAGATATGGAACGCCCATTACGTATATCACGTATCCCATGCATGATTTTACAACTACAAAACTATGTACCAGCCTACCCTCATTTATAAGCAAGTGCATGTAAGAAAATGTAGCCTACATTTTAGCTAACTAAAACAATGCAAGCTGCGTACTCTTTTTATTGCTAAAAATTATATGACTTTGAACTTTGAGGCAGTATACGATACGACCACGAAAGTTAGCATTGTTTGTCTTTTCAGCATTATCCGATTAGTTTTACCTTTTGAACAGATGGGCACTAAACCAAAATATAGCCTACCAAAACGATAAAAAACGAAATAACACGATTTGAACCGGTAATACAGTTTATGTAGATCTACATATACAGAATCCAACAATACTTCATCCGAAATCCAATCTCTTGACGGCAGCCCGACTGTTTAAAGATCCCACTTTAGTTTGGCATCACTGCATGAGACATAACCATACAAAGTACTACTACTACGAGACTGATCATAACTGAGATATGTTGCAACTAGGCCTACATTTTTGCACTTCAGCCAAGCCTTAACAAAATCACACTTGATAGCAAAACGTTCGAGAGGTACGTGGTTGCACGTTATGTGTATTCTAGGTTCTTGAGTTATATTTAGTCATTAAGCAAAACTCTTAATCTTATCCATAGCGACTTACACTAAGTACAGGGATATTCTCCCAAGGCAAGTAGGGTGGGACAGGGACACGTTATTGGGATCTGTGGGGAATCAAACCAGCAACCTTCTGATTGGTAGCTTGATTCCCTAACCGCTCAGCCATCTGACCTCACAGTTATTCCATGTGTATGTTTTTTGTCCAGGCACAACAGCTGGGAGCCTGAAGAAAACATTTTGGATCCCAGGTTACTTGCAGCCTTCCATAAGAGGTAGGCTGCACTTTTCTTTACAGTTAGTTGAATTTACACACTAAATTGAATGATGTGGAGATAGGTGAGTGATTATTTGTATGTGGTTCCTCCAGGGAACAGGAGAGGGAGCTGCTGTTCCAGAAAAAAGGGAAGCGACCAAGAGGACGTCCACGGAAAATTCTGGTAATTACCCAGACAGCTCACACACTCACTAAGCACCCTCTTAATATTGTTTATTCTTTCCAACTGCACAGTAGCGTGGTCTGTTTACCCACCTTTTGAGATGGGTAAACTGACGACCTAGACAAAGATAGTGAGACAAGATGATTGGGAAGTCATTAGATCCTGAGGCAAACACAAAGAATATAAATAGTAGGATGTAACAAGAATTACTCATAACGTGTTTCTCCAATTTCCAGGAGCCAGTTCCGGCTGCCGCTAAATCCAGCCGCTCCTCCTCCTCTTCGTCCTCTGGCCTCTCCTCTTCTGCTTCCTCCTCTTCCTCAGATGACGAGGACCAGGTAAAGAAGGCCCGGCCAGGGCCACGCCTACGAGACCTGCCTTCCTCTCCCCAGAAGAGGCCACCTGCCCTGGCGGCCAAGCAGGAGCCAGTCAGAAAGAAGCGTGGGAGAAAACCCCTCCTTCCTGAGCTCCGTGCTCTGAGACAGGCCAAGACCCCACCTCCCCCTCGCCCCCAGGCCCTGCGCCCCCCCCGTGACCCCCCCAGAGAGGACTCAAGAGGTGGAGTAAAGAAGCCCCTACAGCCAGCCAGCTTCACATACCCAGGCCTGGCCAGGGCAGGCAGGGAGGATTCAGGTGCCCAAGGCTCTTCAGGGGCCTTTTCCCAGCCCGGGGCCCCTAAACCTGGAGCTCTCAGCTGCCTTTGGCCTGGCCGATCTCTTTCCGCCTCCTCTCCCTCTTCCTCCTCCTCCTCTTCCTCCATGGGTCGAGCCCCTCCCACCCACAGTAAGAGCTCCTCTGAGCTGAAGCGCTCTCTCTCTGACTGTGGCAGTAGCAGGGCAGGCTCTCTGAAGCTGGGGAGCAGCACCACACTGGGTCTGCAGACTTCCAAGCCTTCCACTGGGTTAGGGGGAGGTCAGGCCACATGCGGCGCAGCTCAACGCCCTTCCCTGGGGCAGAGACGACCGGAGGGCCCAGGTGGAGCTCCGCAAGGCAGCTCCAGGCCCGCCCCTTCCCCCCTCCCTCAGCCAGGGACCGTGCCAGCCAGGCCCTCAACCTCAGAGCCCTCAACCTGCAGAGCGTCACCAAGACAGCATCCGGGAACGGTCTCCAAGGAAACGGTGGCGTTGCCGTGGCAACATCCAGGTCCAGTTTAAGAAGTGGCAGCAGCACAGTAGTGAAGGGAGCAGGGGGAAGCACTAGAGAGACACACACTCCCAGACAGGAAGGAAGAGGAGGAGGAGGACCAAGGCAAAGAGAGGACAAGATGACTGAGGTGGGGAGAGAGAGGAAGGGAGTGGGGGTTATGGGGAGAGGGGGTGGGACCCCGGGGGAAGGAGGAGGAGGGAGGCAGGACAGACCATGTGCAGAGGACCGGAAGTCAGGACAGCGGAGCCTCAATGACCTCAGCACAGGTGACTCGGACGACACTAGTAGCAGCGAATCAGAAGGTGGCGATGCTTCTCCATACGCAGGCAATGGGGGCCCCAGGGTCCATCCGGTCCCAGTTGATATGGAGGCAGTGGACTCGGACTGGCGTCCCGCGCGTAGCCTTCTAGAACACGTGTTTGTTACGGACGTCACGGCCAACTTTGTAACGGTAACAGTGAAGGAGTCTCCCACCAGCGTGGGCTTCTTTAACTCCAGGAACCACTGACCTGAGAGCAGCCTCTGGTGGTGAACTACAGGGGCCCCTGCCTCTACACTGACCTGAGATCAGTCTCTGACGGTGAACTACCACAAGCCACATGTGGGAGGTGTTCGATGCTTCCATCTTCATACGTTTCCTGGTCCCTTTCCCAGTGACCATCTTCCTGGATCTCATCAGGATGACAGCAGGACCTGTTGAGTGTCTAGGTTGGGGCTTCAAGAGGCCAGGTGGCGGTGGCTCTGGGGTCTGTGGGACCATGTATAGAGAACTGTTACTGGGCTTGTATTGGTGATCTTTGGACTGACTGAAGCACACACCCACACACTTACCAACATCAGCCTGTTTTGTTCCCTTCGGGACCAAAGGAATCATGAATGTGAATGGTGTTTTATTCTGTCAGAAGTTCAGTTATTTGAAGCTACAGCTGTATTTCATTCTTGAATTTCCACCTCTTAACTGGTGCCATTTTCATCCTGATGCCAATCAGTGTTACTGACCTGCAGGACCTACACTCTGAATACAATCAGTCATTCATTGTGTTCCAGGTCTTTGGAGGTGAAATATTATTTTAATTTATATTTATAAAAATGTTGTGAATATGTGTCTGTACTTGGTGCTTATCTGGTGAAGCACCTTTGGAAATACCTTGCCTGTGTGCCTACAGTTTCTAAGGCCTTGGTATAAACCATTATAAGTACTTATAAATGTGGCTGGTGCTACCCAGAATGCTTTTGTGTGTGTGTATGTTCTCATGTCGCTTAATGGTCTCATTAACAGCAAACCTTTATGGAAAACCATGTGAATGGAGATACTCCTAAACTAAGTAGTTAGTGAGATCTACTTATTGCACATTCACATACTTGGATACAGCTAACTGGGGATAGGTATAGCTCAGTAGTAGAGTATTTGACTACAGTTTAAGAGTTTGAAGGTTCAAATTCCCTATGTGTGTTTCTTTAGATAAGTGTGCTAAATTAATACATTGTTATAAACTTCAGATCTTCATACAGCCAGTAGATGGCCCTCTTTGGTAATCTCACACATCAGCTTGTTTTCCCTAGTACACAAACATTACTGCGTGTGTGTGTATTAACCCTCACGCTCTCCTCATTTTCTATGCATCTTATCCATCGCGCTGTCTCCGGGTTGTTGTGACCCACAGCGATGTCTATTACGCTACCTTTGCACTGTCTCTGGGTCATTGTGACCCACACTGGGGAATAAAGTGTTTCACTTTATTTAGTTTTGTATTATGAAAAATTGTCAGAAGACCGCTGTGGGTCATAAGCAACCGGAGACAGTGCAGGGTCGCATAATAAACAACACAGACATTGCTGTGTCTAAAGTAAAGACAGGGACATTGCAACAAAAATCACTTCCCTAGTGGTGTAGTGGCAAGGCTGCGAGCTGCGGAGCCTCCTACATCCGAGCTTGAGTTCACTCCTTGGTTAGGGCTTATATGATTTTTTTTGACAGATAACGTTTCACTTTTATTTTTGTATTACGAAAGGTTGTCAGCACGAGATTGGCGTAACAGATGAGGTATGGTGAGTCACAGCGCAGACTAGGATACAGACTAGGCTAGGCAGACAAGGCTAGAAATAAAAGGTTTGACTTTTTTTTATGAAAAAGTTGTCACAACTTCAGTTTGACTCACCATGACCCCAAAACGATACGAGAGTGGCGTCAGACTAAGCAGACAACGCGAGGAATAAAATCAAATGTTTCACTTTATTTTTGTATCATAAAAAGTTGGCACACCATGCATGACACCGCGCTTCACAACGACCCAAAGACAGCACTAGGGACAGACCTCCAGCCCGCCGTCCTGATACAACATCTAGACATCCCATGCATGTGGTGGCGGCGGCTGCGGCGGCGTTGGCGGCATGCTGCAGAAGGCAAAGCCTTCTTCTGCACTCAACTGAGTAGATCTGTCACAACCGCGGCAGCAGCTTCCATGCTGGGCAGACATCGTCTTCTTTTGATCAGCGGAGTCACGAGGGCCCCTCCGAGCTGCTCAAGGAAAAACCTTGTCTTGTTACGCTTATGCAGCATCCAGTTGGGGTTGACCTTTCTCCATATCACAAAGGTGTTGTAGGAGGAGACGTCAATGATGTTGCTGAAAATGATGAGGGACCAGCGGGCCGTCTTCCTTTTACAGCTGTAGGCCGTGATGACCTTGTCCAGATTGTCGACACCTCCTTTGTTGCGGTTGTAGTTTAGGACAATCATGATGACTCTAAATCCGAAAGAATGGCTCCAGATGAATGTGAATTGATGAAATAACTACCCAAACCATCTTTAGAAGTTTTAATACCTTTGGGAAGCAGTTACAGTGGGAACAGACAGTCTTACAAAATCGTTTTTTGTGGGTCACATTCTGACGGCCGTCAGAAATTGTGACCTCTGTTTTATTGGCTCTATGATGACTCTAAATCGGAAAATATGGCTCCAGATTAGTGTGAATCGATTAAATAACTGCCCCAAACCATCTTTCGAAATTTTAATACCTTTGGGAAGCAATTACGGTGGGAACACACATTCTTAAAAAATATTTTGTTGTGGGTCGCACATTCTGACGGCCGTCAGAAATGGTGACCTCTGTTTTAATTGCTCTATGATGACTCTAAATCCGAAATAATGGATAGAGATTAGTGTGAATTGATTAAATAACTACCCCAACCCACCTTTCG
Organism: Hypomesus nipponensis; assembly: GCF_054491055.1. Taxonomy (NCBI): domain Eukaryota; kingdom Metazoa; phylum Chordata; class Actinopteri; order Osmeriformes; family Osmeridae; genus Hypomesus; species Hypomesus nipponensis. The sequence goes on along the minus strand of NC_140373.1, from coordinate 8,385,374 downwards.
AAGTATTAATACCTTTGGGAAGCAGTTACAGTGGGAACAGACACTCTTACAAAATCGTTTGTTGTGGGTCACACATTCTGACGGCCGTCAGAAATGGTGACCTATGTTTTAATGGCTCTAAGATGACTCTAAATCCGAAAGAATGAATAGAGATGAGTTTGAATTGATGAAATAACTACCACAAACCATCTTTCGAAGTTTTAATACCATTGGGAAGCAGTTACAGTGGGAACAGACACTCTTAATAAATCTTTTGTTGTGGGTCACACATTCTGTCGGCCGTCAGAAATGGCAACCTCAGTGGTAATGGCTCTATGATTACTCTAAATCGGAAAAATGGCTCTTGATTAGTGTGAATCGATTAAATAACTACCCCAAACCATCTTTCGAAGTTGGGAAGCAGTTACGGTGGGAACACACGTTCTTAAAACTTACAAAAATAAATATTTTGTCTTTATGGGTCACACATTCTGACGGCCATCAGAAATGGTGACCTCTGTTTCAATGGCTCTATGATGACTCTAAATCCGAAATAATGGCTAGAGATTAGTATGAATTGATGAAATAACTACCCCAAACCGTCCTTCGAAGTTTTAATACCTTTGGGAAGCAGTTACAGTGGGAACACAAATTCTTAAAAAATCGTTTGTTGTGGGTCACAAATTCTGACGGCCGTCAGAAATGGTGACCTCCGTTTTAACAGCTCTATGATGACTCTAAATGTTTTCTATTTTGACACTAAATTGGAAAAATTGCTTTTGATTAGTGTGAATTGATTAAATAACTACCCCAAACCATCTTTCGAAGTTGGGAAGCAGTTAAGGTGGGAACACACGTTCTTAAAACTAAAAAAAATAAATATATATTTTGTCTTTATGGGTCACACATTCTGACGGCCGTCAGAAATGGTGACCTCTGTTTTAATTGCTCTATGATGACTCTAAATCCAAAATAATGGATGGATATTAGTGTGAATTGATGAAATAACTACCCCAAACCATCTTTCGAAGTTTTAATACCTTTGGGAAGCAGTAACAGTCGGAACAGACACTCTTAAAAAATCTTTTGTTGTGGGTCACACATTCTGACGGCCCTCAGAAATGGCAACCTCCGTTTTAACAGCTCTATGATGACTCTAAATCGGGAAAAAAAAACGTTTTCTATTATGACACTAAATTGGAAAAATTGCTTTTGATTAGTGTGAATCGATTAAATTAAATAACTTAAAAATTAAAAAATTAAAATGTTGTCTTTATGGGTCACACATTCTGACGGCTGTCAGAAATGGTGACCTCTGTTTAGTATTGCTCTATGATGACTCTAAATCCAAAATAATGGCTAGAGATTAGTGTGAATTGATGAAATAAATACCCCAAACCATCTTTCGAAGTTTTAATACCTTTGGCAAGCAATTTATGTGGGAGCACAAATTCTTAAAAAATATTTTTGTATTTGTATTTTTTTTTGTGGGTCACACATTCTGACGGCCGTCAGAAATGGTGACCTCTGTTTTAATGGCTCTATGATGACTCTAAATCCGAAATACTGGCTAGAGATGAGTGTGAATTGATAAATAACTACCCCAAACCATCTTAATAAGTTTTAATACCTTTGGGAAGCAGTAACAGTCGGAACAGACACTCTTAAAAAATCTTTTGTTGTGGGTCACACATTCTGACGGCCCTCAGAAATGGCAACCTCTATGAGGTTCTATTATAACTCTAAATCCGAAATAATGGCTAGAGATTAGTATAAATTGATGAAATAACTACCCCAAACCGTCCTTCGAAGTTTTAATACCTTTGGGAAGCAGTTACAGTGGGAACACAAATTCTTAATAAATCGTTTGTTGTGGGTCACACATTCTGACGGCCGTCAGAAATGGTGACCTCCGTTTTAACAGCTCTATGATGACTCTAAATCGGGAGAAACAAAAAATTGTTTTCTATTATGACACTAAATTGGAAAAATGGCTTTTGATTAGTGTGAATCGATTAAATAACTACTCCAAACAGTCTTTCGAAGTTGGGAAGCAGTTACGGTGGGAACACAAGTTCTTAAAAATTAAAACAATTAAAATGTTGTCTTTATGGGTCACACATTCTGACGGCCGTCAGAAATGGTGACCTCTGTTTCAATGGCTCTATGATGACTCTAATTCCAAAATAATGGCTAGAGATGAGTGTGAATTGATGAAATAACTACCCCAAACCATTTTTCGAAGTTTTAATACCTTTGGGAAGCAGTTACAGTGTGAACACTAGTTCTTAAAAAATAAAATAAAAAATTGTCTTTTTGGTGGGTCACACATTCTGACGGTCGTCAGAAATGGTGCCCTCTGTTTTAATTGCTCTATGATGACTCTAAATCCGAAATAATGGATAGAGATTAGTGTGAATTGATGAAATAACTACCCCAAACCATATTTCGAAGTTTTAATACCTTTGGGAAGCAGTAACAGTGGGTACAGACACTATAAAAAAATATTTTGTTGTGGGTCACACATTCTGACGGCCGTCAGAAATGGCGACCTCTGTGGTAATGTCTCTATGATGACTCTAAATCGGAAAAATGGCTCTTGATTGGTTTGAATCGATTAAATAACTACCCCAAACCATCTTTCGAAGTTTGGAAGCAGTTACGGTGGGAACATACGTTCTTAAAAATTAAAAAATAAATATTTTGGCTTTATAGTTCACACATTCTGACGGCCGTCAGAAATAGTGACCTTTGTTTTAATGGCTCTACGATGACTCTGAATCGAAAAATATGGCTCCAGATTAGTGTGAATTGATGAAATAACTACCCCAAACCATCTTTCGATGTTTTAATACCTTTGGGAAGCAGTAACAGTCGGAACAGACGCTCTTAAAAAGTATTTTGTTGTGGGTCACACATTCTGACGGCCGTCAGAAATGGCGACCTCTGAATGGCTCTATGATGACTCTAAATCGGAAAAATGGCTCTTGATGAGTGTGAATCGATTAAATAACTACCCAACCCATCTTTCGAAGTTGGGAAGCAGTTACGGTGGGAACACACGTTCTTAAAAATTAAAAAATAAATATATATTTTGTCTTTATGGGTCACACATTCTGACGGCCGTCAGAAATGGTGACCTCTGTTTTAATTGCTCTATGATGACTCTAAATCCAAAATAATGGATGGATATTAGTGTGAATTGATGAACTACCCCAAACCATCTTTCGAAGTTTTAATACCTTTGGGAAGCAGTAACAGTCGGAACAGACACTCTTAAAAAATCTTTTGTTGTGGGTCACACATTCTGACGGCCCTCAGAAATGGCAACAGCTCTATGATGACTCTAAATCGGGAAAAAAAAACGTTTTCTATTATGACACTAAATTGGAAAAATTGCTTTTGATTAGTGTGAATCGATTAAATTAAATAACTTAAAAATTAAAAAATTAAAATGTTGTCTTTATGGGTCACACATTCTGACGGCTGTCAGAAATGGTGACCTCTGTTTAGTATTGCTCTATGATGACTCTAAATCCAAAATAATGGCTAGAGATTAGTGTGAATTGATGAAATAAATACCCCAAACCATCTTTCGAAGTTTTAATACCTTTGGCAAGCAATTTATGTGGGAGCACAAATTCTTAAAAAATATTTTTGTATTTGTATTTTTTTTTGTGGGTCACACATTCTGACGGCCGTCAGAAATGGTGACCTCTGTTTTAATGGCTCTATGATGACTCTAAATCCGAAATACTGGCTAGAGATGAGTGTGAATTGATAAATAACTACCCCAAACCATCTTAATAAGTTTTAATACCTTTGGGAAGCAGTAACAGTCGGAACAGACACTCTTAAAAAATCTTTTGTTGTGGGTCACACATTCTGACGGCCCTCAGAAATGGCAACCTCTATGAGGTTCTATTATAACTCTAAATCCGAAATAATGGCTAGAGATTAGTATAAATTGATGAAATAACTACCCCAAACCGTCCTTCGAAGTTTTAATACCTTTGGGAAGCAGTTACAGTGGGAACACAAATTCTTAATAAATCGTTTGTTGTGGGTCACACATTCTGACGGCCGTCAGAAATGGTGACCTCCGTTTTAACAGCTCTATGATGACTCTAAATCGGGAGAAACAAAAAATTGTTTTCTATTATGACACTAAATTGGAAAAATGGCTTTTGATTAGTGTGAATCGATTAAATAACTACTCCAAACAGTCTTTCGAAGTTGGTAAGCAGTTACGGTGGGAACACAAGTTCTTAAAAATTAAAACAATTAAAATGTTGTCTTTATGGGTCACACATTCTGACGGCCGTCAGAAATGGTGACCTCTGTTTCAATGGCTCTATGATGACTCTAATTCCAAAATAATGGCTAGATTAGTGTGAATTGATGAAATAACTACCCCAAACCATCTTTCGAAGTTTTAATACCTTTGGGAAGCAGTTACAGTGTGAACACTAGTTCTTAAAAAATAAAATAAAAAATTGTCTTTTTGGTGGGTCACACATTCTGACGGTCGTCAGAAATGGTGCCCTCTGTTTTAATTGCTCTATGATGACTCTAAATCGGGGGAAAAAAAGGCTCCAGATTAGTGTGAAATTGTGAATCTATGAAATCACTACCCCAAACCATCTTTCGAAGTTTCAATACCTTTGGGAAGCAGTTACGGTGGGAACACATGTTCTTAAAAAATAAAATAAAAAATTGTCTTTTTGGTGGGTCACACATTCTGACGGCCGTCAGAAATGGTGCCCTCTGTTTTAATTGCTCTATGATGACTCTAAATCCGAAATAATGGATAGAGATTAGTGTGAATTGATGAAATAACTACCCCAAACCATATTTCGAAGTTTTAATACCTTTGGGAAGCAGTAACAGTGGGTACAGACACTATAAAAAAATATTTTGTTGTGGGTCACACATTCTGACGGCCGTCAGAAATGGCGACCTCTGTGGTAATGTCTCTATGATGACTCTAAATCGGAAAAATGGCTCTTGATTAGTGTGAATCGATTAAATAACTACCCCAAACCATCTTTCGAAGTTTGGAAGCAGTTACGGTGGGAACATACGTTCTTAAAAATTAAAAAATAAATATTTTGGCTTTATAGTTCACACATTCTGACGGCCGTCAGAAATAGTGACCTTTGTTTTAATGGCTCTACGATGACTCTGAATCGAAAAATATGGCTCCAGATTAGTGTGAATTGATGAAATAACTACCCCAAACCATCTTTCGATGTTTTAATACCTTTGGGAAGCAGTAACAGTCGGAACAGACGCTCTTAAAAAGTATTTTGTTGTGGGTCACACATTCTGACGGCCGTCAGAAATGGCGACCTCTGAATGGCTCTATGATGACTCTAAATCGGAAAAATGGCTCTTGATGAGTGTGAATCGATTAAATAACTACCCAACCCATCTTTCGAAGTTGGGAAGCAGTTACGGTGGGAACACACGTTCTTAAAAATTAAAAAATAAATATATATTTTGTCTTTATGGGTCACACATTCTGACGGCCGTCAGAAATGGTGACCTCTGTTTTAATTGCTCTATGATGACTCTAAATCCAAAATAATGGATGGATATTAGTGTGAATTGATGAACTACCCCAAACCATCTTTCGAAGTTTTAATACCTTTGGGAAGCAGTAACAGTCGGAACAGACACTCTTAAAAAATCTTTTGTTGTGGGTCACACATTCTGACGGCCCTCAGAAATGGCAACCTCCTTTTAACAGCTCTATGATGACTCTAAATCGGGAAAAAAAAACGTTTTCTATTATGACACTAAATTGGAAAAATTGCTTTTGATTAGTGTGAATCGATTAAATTAAATAACTTAAAAATTAAAAAATTAAAATGTTGTCTTTATGGGTCACACATTCTGACGGCTGTCAGAAATGGTGACCTCTGTTTTGTATTGCTCTATGATGACTCTAAATCCAAAATAATGGCTAGAGATTAGTGTGAATTGATGAAATAAATACCCCAAACCATCTTTCGAAGTTTTAATACCTTTGGCAAGCAATTTATGTGGGAGCACAAATTCTTAAAAAATATTTTTGTATTTGTATTTTTTTTTGTGGGTCACACATTCTGACCGCCGTCAGAAATGGTGACCTCTGTTTTAATGGCTCTATGATGACTCTAAATCCGAAATACTGGCTAGAGATGAGTGTGAATTGATAAATAACTACCCCAAACCATCTTAATAAGTTTTAATACCTTTGGGAAGCAGTAACAGTCGGAACAGACACTCTTAAAAAATCTTTTGTTGTGGGTCACACATTCTGACGGCCCTCAGAAATGGCAACCTCTATGAGGTTCTATTATAACTCTAAATCCGAAATAATGGCTAGAGATTAGTATGAATTGATGAAATAACTACCCCAAACCGTCCTTCGAAGTTTTAATACCTTTGGGAAGCAGTTACAGTGGGAACACAAATTCTTAATAAATCGTTTGTTGTGGGTCACACATTCTGACGGCCGTCAGAAATGGTGACCTCCGTTTTAACAGCTCTATGATGACTCTAAATCGGGAGAAACAAAAAATTGTTTTCTATTATGACACTAAATTGGAAAAATGGCTTTTGATTAGTGTGAATCGATTAAATAACTACTCCAAACAGTCTTTCGAAGTTGGGAAGCAGTTACGGTGGGAACACAAGTTCTTAAAAATTAAAACAATTAAAATGTTGTCTTTATGGGTCACACATTCTGACGGCCGTCAGAAATGGTGACCTCTGTTTCAATGGCTCTATGATGACTCTAATTCCAAAATAATGGCTAGATTAGTGTGAATTGATGAAATAACTACCCCAAACCATCTTTCGAAGTTTTAATACCTTTGGGAAGCAGTTACAGTGGGAACACTAGTTCTTAAAAAATAAAATAAAAAATTGTCTTTTTGGTGGGTCACACATTCTGACGGTCGTCAGAAATGGTGCCCTCTGTTTTAATTGCTCTATGATGACTCTAAATCGGGGGAAAAAAAGGCTCCAGATTAGTGTGAAATTGTGAATCTATGAAATCACTACCCCAAACCATCTTTCGAAGTTTCAATACCTTTGGGAAGCAGTTACGGTGGGAACACATGTTCTTAAAAAATAAAATAAAAAATTGTCTTTTTGGTGGGTCACACATTCTGACGGCCGTCAGAAATGGTGCCCTCTGTTTTAATTGCTCTATGATGACTCTAAATCCGAAATAATGGATAGAGATTAGTGTGAATTGATGAAATAACTACCCCAAACCATATTTCGAAGTTTTAATACCTTTGGGAAGCAGTAACAGTGGGTACAGACACTATAAAAAAATATTTTGTTGTGGGTCACACATTCTGACGGCCGTCAGAAATGGCGACCTCTGTGGTAATGTCTCTATGATGACTCTAAATCGGAAAAATGGCTCTTGATTAGTGTGAATCGATTAAATAACTACCCCAAACCATCTTTCGAAGTTTGGAAGCAGTTACGGTGGGAACATACGTTCTTAAAAATTAAAAAATAAATATTTTGGCTTTATAGTTCACACATTCTGACGGCCGTCAGAAATAGTGACCTTTGTTTTAATGGCTCTACGATGACTCTGAATCGAAAAATATGGCTCCAGATTAGTGTGAATTGATGAAATAACTACCCCAAACCATCTTTCGATGTTTTAATACCTTTGGGAAGCAGTAACAGTCGGAACAGACGCTCTTAAAAAGTATTTTGTTGTGGGTCACACATTCTGACGGCCGTCAGAAATGGCGACCTCTGAATGGCTCTATGATGACTCTAAATCGGAAAAATGGCTCTTGATGAGTGTGAATCGATTAAATAACTACCCAACCCATCTTTCGAAGTTGGGAAGCAGTTACGGTGGGAACACACGTTCTTAAAAATTAAAAAATAAATATTTTGTCTTCAAGGGTCACACATTCTGACGGCCGTCAGAAATGGTAACCTCCGTTTTAACAGCTCTATGATGACTCTAAATCGGGAAAAAAAATGGCTCCATATTAGTGTGAAATTGTGAATCTATGAAATCACTACCCCAAACCATCTTTCAAAGTTTTAATACCTTTGGGAAGCAGTTACGGTGGGAACACACATTCTTAAAAAATATTTTGTTGTGGTCAAACATTCTGACGGCCGTCAGAAATGGTGACCTCTGTTTTAATGGCTCCATGATGACTCTAAATCCGAAAGAATGGCTAGAGATGAGTTTGCATTGATGAAATAACTACCCCAAACCATCTTTCGAAATTTTAATACCTTTGGGAAGCAATTTAGGTGGGAACACACATTCTTAAAAAATATTTTTTTATTTGCATTTTTTTTTATGGGTCACACATTCTGACGGCCGTCAGAAATGGTGACCTCTGTTTTAATGGCTCTATGATGACTCTAAATCCAAAATAATGGCTAGAGATGAGTGTGAATTGATAAATAACTACCCCAAACCATCTTAATAAGTTTTAATACCTTTGGGAAGCAGTAACAGTCGGAACAGACACTCTTAAAAAATCTTTTGTTGTGGGTCACACATTCTGACGGCCCTCAGAAATGGCGACCTCTGTGGTAATGTCTTTATGATGACTCTAAATCGGAAAAATGGCTCTTGATTAGTGTGAATCGATTACATAACTACCCCAAACCGTCCTTCAAAGTTTTAATACCTTTGGGAAGCAGTTACAGTGGGAACACAAATTCTTAAAAAATCGTTTGTTGTGGGTCACACATTCTGACGGCCGTCAGAAATGGTGACCTCTGTTTCAATGGGTCTACAGTGAGTCCAATATGTATTTGATCCCTTGCTGATTTTGCCGGTTTGCCCACTAATAAAGACATGATCAGTCTATAAATTTATGATAATATGTATTCAAACATGGAGAGACAGAATATCAAAAAAAATATCCAGAAAATGAACCTAAGGAATATATATTAATTGATTTGTATTTCATTGAGGGAAATAAGTATTTGATCCCTTAGTATTCATTAGGAGTTCTGGCTTTTACAGACCAGGTAGACACTCCCAATCGACTTGTTACCTGAACTGAAGCCACCTGTTCTCACTAATCACTCGTGTGAAAAACACCTGTTCACAGAATCAGACAATCAGACAGATTCCAAACTGTTCACCATGGGGAAGACCAAAGAGCTGTCTCAGGACCTCAGAGTCAGGATTGTTGATCTCCACAAAGCTGGAATGGGGTACAAAAAGATTAGCAAGGTGTTGGATTTGAAGGTAACAACCATTGGTGCAATTGTAAGAAAATTTAAAAAGCATAACATGATCATCAACAGACCTCGGTCCGGTGCTCCTAAGAAGATTCCACCTCGTGGGGTAGCAATGATTCTGAGAACGGTCAAAAATCATCCTGCAACCACTCGGCAGGAGTTGGCAAATGACCTGAAGGCAGCTGGGACCACAGTTTGCAAGGAAACAATAGGCAACACTTTGCGCAGCAATGGGTTAACATCCCGCAGTGCCCGAAAGGTACCCCTTCTCAAGAAGGCACATGTGGACGCGCGCCTTAAGTACGCCAATGATCACCTGAAAGATGAACCAAGTTATTGGGAGAAAGTTATGTGGTCGGACGAGACCAAAATTGAGCTTTTTGGCCTCAATTCTACCCGTCATGTGTGGAGGAAAAAAAATGCTGCTTATGACCCCAAGAACACTGTGCCCACCGTCAAGCATGGAGGTGGAAGCATAATGTTTTGGGGGTGTTTCTCCGCCAAGGGTACAGGGCCACTTCACCGCATCACTGGGAAGATGGATGGAGCCATGTACCGTACAATCCTGAAGGACAACCTCCTCCCCTCTGCCAGGAAGCTGAAAATTGGCCGTGGTTGGGTCTTCCAACATGATAATGACCCGAAGCACACAGCAAAGGCAACAAAGGATTGGCTCAAGAAACATCACATCAAGGTCATGGAATGGCCCAGCCAGTCACCGGACCTCAATCCGATCGAAAATCTATGGAGGGAGCTGAAGGTCAGAGTGGCCAGGCGACAGCCCACCAACCTTCATGATTTAGAGAGGATCTGCAAAGAAGAGTGGGCCAAAATTCCACCTGGTGTGTGTGCTAAACTTGTGGTTAACTACAAAAAACGTCTCACTGCTGTGCTTGCAAACAAAGGCTTTGCCACTAAGTATTGAGTGTGTTTGGCCAGAGGGATCAAATACTTATTTCCCTCAATGATATACAAATTAATTAAAATATATTCTTTAAAGTTATTTTCTGGAATTTCTTTTTGATATTTTGTCTCTCCATGTTTGAATACATATTATCATAAATTTATAGACTGATCATGTCTTTATTAGTGGGCAAACCGGCAAAATCAGCAAGGGATCAAATACATATTGGACTCACTGTATATGATGACTCTAATTCCGAAATAATGGCTAGATTAGTGTGAATTGATGAAATAACTACCCCAAACCATCTTTCGAAGTTTTAATACCTTTGGGAAGCAGTTACAGTGGGAACACTAGTTCTTAAAAAATATTTTTTTATTTGTATTTTTTTGTGGGTCACACATTCTGACGGCCGTCAGAAATGGTGTCCTCTGTTTTAATTGCTCTATGATGACTTTAAATCGGGGGGAAAAAGGCTCCAGATTAGTGTGAAATTGTGAATCTATGAAATCACTACCCCAAACCATCTTTCGAAGTTTCAATACCTTTGGGAAGCAGTTACGGTGGGAACACATGTTCTTAAAAAATAAAATAAAAAATTGTTTTTTTGGTGGGTCACACATTCTGACGGCCGTCAGAAATGGTGCCCTCTGTTTTAATTGCTCTATGATGACTCTAAATCCGAAATAATGGATAGAGATTAGTGTGAATTGATGAAATAACTACCCCAAACCATCTTTCGAAGTTTTAATACCTTTGGGAAGCAGTAACAGTGGGTACACACACTATTAAAAAATCTTTTGTTGTGGGTCACACATTCTGACGGCCGTCAGAAATGGCGACCTCTGTGGTAATGTCTCTATGATGACTCTAAATCGGTAAAATGGCTCTTGATTAGTGTGAATCGATTAAATAACTACCCCAAACCATCTTTCGAAGTTTGGAAGCAGTTACGGTGGGAACGCACGTTCTTAAAAATTAAAAAATAAATATTTTGGCTATATAGTTCACACATTCTGACGGCCGTCAGAAATGGTGACCTTTGTTTTAATGGCTCTAGATGACTCTAAATCGAAAAATATGGCTCCAGATTAGTGTGAATTGATGAAATAACTACCCCAAACCATCTTTTGAAGTTTTAATACCTTTGGGAAGCAATAACAGTGGGAACAGACGCTCTTAAAAAGTATTTTGTTGTGGGTCACACATTCTGACGGCCGTCAGAAATGGCGACCTCTGAATGGCTCTATGATGACTCTAAATCGGAAAAATGGCTCTTGATGAGTGTGAATCGATTAAATAACTACCCCAACCCATCTTTCGAAGTTGGGAAGCAGTTACGGTGGGAACACACGTTCTTAAAAAATAAAAAATAAATATTTTGTCTTCATGGGTCACACATTCTGACGGCCGTCAGAAATGGTGACCTCCGTTTTAACAGCTCTATGATGACTCTAAATCGGGGGAAAAAAAATGGCTCCATATTAGTGTGAAATTGTGAATCTATGAAATCACTACCCCAAACCATCTTTCAAAGTTTTAATACCTTTGGGAAGCAGTTACGGTGGGAACACACATTCTTAAAAAATATTTTGTTGTGGGTCACACATTCTGACGGCCGTCAGAAATGGTGACCTCTGTTTTAATGGCTCCACGATGACTCTAAATCCGAAAGAATGGCTAGAGATGAGTTTGCATTGATGAAATAACTACCCCAAACCATCTTTCGAAATTTTTATACATTTGGGAAGCATTTACGGTGGGAACACACATTCTTAAAAACGTTTTTTTATTTGTATTTTTTTGTGGGTCACACATTCTGACAGCCGTCAGAAATGGTGACTTCTGTTTTAATTGCTCTATGATGACTCTAAATCCGAAATAATGGATAGAGATTAGTGTGAATTGATGAAATAACTACCCCAAACCATCTTTCGAAGTTTTAATACATTTGGGAAGCAGTAACAGTGGGAACAGACACTCTTAAAAAATATTTTGTTGTGGGTCACACATTTTGACGGCCGTCAGAAAAGGTGACCTCTGTTTTGATGGCTCTATAATGACTCTAAATCCGAAATAATGGCTAGATTAGTGTGAATTGATGAAATAACAACCCCAAACCATCTTTCGAAGTTTTAATACCTTTGGGAAGCAGTAACAGTGGGAACAGACGCTCTTAAAAAATATTTTGTTGTGGGTCACACATTCTGACGGCCGTCAGAAATGGCGACCTCTGAATGGCTCTATGATGACTCTAAATCGGAAAAATGGCTCTTGATGAGTGTGAATCGATTAAATAACTACCCCAAACCATCTTTCGAAGTTGGGAAGCAGTTACGGTGGGAACACACGTTCTTAAAAATATTTTTTTTTCTTCATGGGTCACACATTCTGACGGCCGTCAGAAATGGTGACCTCCGTTTTAGCAGCTCTATGATGACTCCAGATTAGTGTGAAATTGTGAATCTATGAAATCACTACCCCAAACCATCTTTCGAAGTTTTAATACCTTTGGGAAGCAGTTACGGTGGGAACACACATTCTTAAAAAATATTTTGTTATGGGTCACACATTCTGACGCCGTCAGAAATGGTGACCTCTGTTTCAATGGCTCCATGATGACTCTAAATCCGAAAGAATGGCTAGAGACGAGTTTGCATTGATGAAATAACTACCCCAAACCATCTTTCGAAGTTTTAAACACACATTCTTAAAAAATATTTTGTTTTGGGTCAGACATTCTGACGGCCGTCAGAAATGGTGACCTCCGTTTTAACAGCTCTATGATGACTCTAAATCGGGGGAAAAAAAGGCTCCATATTAGTGTGAAATTGTGAATCTATGAAATCACTACCCCAAACCATCTTTCAAAGTTTTAATACCTTTGGGAAGCAGTTACGGTGGGAACACACATTCTTAAAAAATATTTTGTTGTGGGTCACACATTCTGACGGCCGTCAGAAATGGTGACCTCTGTTTTAATCGCTCCATGATGACTCTAAATCCGAAAGAATGGCTAGAGATGAGTTTGCATTGATGAAATAACTACCCCAAACCATCTTTCGAAATTTTAATACATTTGGGAAGCATTTACGGTGGGAACACACATTCTTAAAAACGTTTTTTTATTTGTATTTTTTTGTGGGTCACACATTCTGACAGCCGTCAGAAATGGTGACTTCTGTTTTAATTGCTCTATGATGACTCTAAATCCGAAATAATGGATAGAGATTAGTGTGAATTGATGAAATAACTACCCCAAACCATCTTTCGAAGTTTTAATACATTTGGGAAGCAGTAACAGTGGGAACAGACACTCTTAAAAAATCTTTTGTTGTGGGTCACACATTTTGACGGCCGTCAGAAAAGGTGACCTCTGTTTTGATGGCTCTATAATGACTCTAAATCCGAAATAATGGCTAGATTAGTGTGAATTGATGAAATAACAACCCCAAACCATCTTTCGAATTTTTTTATACCTTTGGGAAGCAGTTACAGTGGGAACAGACACTCTTAAAAAATCGTTTGTTGTGGGTCACACATTCTGACGGCCGTCAGAAATTGTGAACCCTGTTTTATTGGCTCTATGATGACTCTAAATCGGAAAATATGGCTCCAGATTAGTGTGAATCATTAAATAACTACCCCAAACCATCTTTCGAAGTTTTAATACCTTTGGAAAGCACTTACAGTGGGAACACACGTTATTAAAAAAATATTATAGCAGTTACGGTGGAAAACACACATTCTTAATAAATAAAAAAATATTTTTAGCCTATTGTTTTTGTGGGTCACACATTTTGACGGCCGTCAGAAATGGTGACCTCTGTTTTAATGGCTCTATGATGACTCTAAATCCGAAATAATGGCTAGATTAGTGTGAATTGATGAAATAACTACCCCAAACCATCCTTTGAAGTTGTAATACCTTTGGGAAGCAGTTACAGTGGGAACAGACACTCTTACAAAATCGTTTGTTGTGGGTCACACATTCTGACGGCCGTCAGAAATTGTGACCTCTGTTTTATTGGCTCTGTGATGACTTTGAATCGGAAAATATGGCTCAAGATTAGTTTGAATCGATTAAATAACTACCCCAAACCATTTTTCGAAATTTTAATGCCTTTGGGAAGCAATTACGATGGGAACAGACACTCTTAAAAAATCTTTTGTTGTGGGTCACACATTCTGACCGCCGTCAGAAATTGTGACCTCTGAGGTAATGGCTCTAAGATGACTGTAAATCGGAAAATGGCTCCAGATTAGTGTGAATCGATTAAATAACTACCCCAAACCATCTTTCGAAGTTTTAATACCTTTAGGAAGCAGTTACGGTGGGAACACACATTCTTAATAAAAAAATAAATATTTGTAGCCTATTCTTTTTGTCGGTCACACATTCTGACGGCCGTCAGAAATGGTGACCTCTGTTTGAATGGCTCTATGATGACTCAAAATCCGAAATAATGGCTAGAGATTAGTGTGAATTGATTGAATAACTACCCCAAACCATCTTTCGAAGTTTTAATACCTTTAGGAAGCAGTTACGGTGGGAACACACATTCTTAATAAAAAAATAAATATTTGTAGCCTATTCTTTTTGTCGGTCACACATTCTGACGGCCGTCAGAAATGGTGACCTCTGTTTGAATGGCTCTATGATGACTCAAAATCCGAAATAATGGCTAGAGATTAGTGTGAATTGATTGAATAACTACCCCAAACCATCTTTCGAAGTTTTAATACCTTTGGGAAGCAGTAACAGTGGGAACAGACGCTCTTAAAAAATATTTTGTTGTGGGTCACACATTCTGACGGCCGTCAGAAATGGCGACCTCTGAATGGCTCTATGATGACTCTAAATCGGAAAAATGGCTCTTGATGAGTTTGAATCGATTAAATAACTACCCCAAACCATCTTTCGAAGTTGGGAAGCAGTTACGGTGGGAACACACGTTCTTAAAAATATTTTTTTTTCTTCATGGGTCACACATTCTGACGGCCGTCAGAAATGGTGACCTCCGTTTTAGCAGCTCTATGATGACTCCAGATTAGTGTGAAATTGTGAATCTATGAAATCACTACCCCAAACCATCTTTCGAAGTTTTAATACCTTTGGGAAGCAGTTACGGTGGGAACACACATTCTTAAAAAATATTTTGTTATGGGTCACACATTCTGACGCCGTCAGAAATGGTGACCTCTGTTTCAATGGCTCCATGATGACTCTAAATCCGAAAGAATGGCTAGAGACGAGTTTGCATTGATGAAATAACTACCCCAAACCATCTTTCGAAGTTTTAACACACATTCTTAAAAAATATTTTGTTTTGGGTCACACATTCTGACAGCCGTCTGAAATGGTGACCTCTGTTTTAATGGCACTATGATGACTCTAAAACGGAAAAATTGCTCCAGATGTGTGTGAATTGAGGAAATAACTACCCTACACTATCTTTCAAATTTTTCATACCTTTGGGAAGCAGTTACGGTGGGATAACACATTATTAAAAATATTTTTTTTGTTGTTTTTTTTTTGTGGGTAACATATTCTGACGGCCGTCAGAAATGGTGACCTCTGAGGTAATGGCTCTATGATGACTCTAAATTGGAAAAAAAATGGCTCCAGATTAGTGTGAATCGATGAAATAACTACCCCAAACCATCGTTCGAAGTTTTAATACCTTTGGGAAGCAGTTACGGTGGGAACACACATTCTTTAAAAAAATTGTATTCTTTTTAGGGGGGGGGGGTCACACATTCTTACGGCCGTCTGACCACCATGGGTTTGGTCCGGGGAGACATAATCGCTTCCTTCTGTGGCTGCTCATCATTCTTATTAAACGAGTGTTGTGGCAGGCAAGAAAGGAGTAGGTGCAGAGAGGGGTGGACTGCGCACTTTCTTGTGTTGTGTCCATTGTAAATAAAACCTTTAAAACTAAAAAAAGAAATTCTGACCCATGGCTTATTCTCACGCCAAGAGGGATCGCCGATCGGTGAATCGTCATTAGACTCAGGGGAGATGTTGGAGACGTATCGGAGATGTTGGAGGCGTGGATCCGACCTCGTCAAGTTGAGAGAGTTCAATGACGCCTACCTAGTTCGACCACCATAATTGAACAAGCAGGCACTGCGCTGGGTCACAACAACCCGGAGACAGCTCCACCAAGTGTTAACTAGTGATATCATGTGATATATACACTTTGAGGGAGGGGGGGATGCTTTGTAATTGACAACACAGACACTGCAGTGGGTCAAAATGACCCGAAGGTAGCACAAGGGTTAGGTAAAGTTATCGCAACACGACGGTGGGTCACAATGACCCGAAGGTAGCACAAGGGTTAAGTACGCGTTATTATCAACAAGCATCTGTCTCCCCAGTGTGCATGTGTTTTAAGAACACCACAAGCTCTGATGTACAAGCGTGAGAGGACTCTACACCCTGCTAATAGATACAATCACAGAACCAGCAGCACTCCCATAACTCCCCCCCCCCACACACACACACACAAACACGATGCTTCATGCCACTCACAGGCCCTCTGTTATGGTTGAGGAGAGTAATAGCAGCAGTGAGGAGCGTGAGTGACAGGCTCGCATCCCGGCGAGCTGCAGTGTGGGTGATTAATGGCCGGCTTCTCTCCCGCTCTGTGGAATTTTCCCAAAATAAGTTAGTGTCAACAGAGTGCGACAGAGAGGCCCTCACACCCCACTGGTATGCATAAACAGTCTGAACACTGCGGAGCAGTGTAATCCCCTTCCCTTTCTGCACACACACACGCTCTCACACTACACGTGCACACACAGCATACACACTTGCCCAGGCGTGCACTCTCAAGACTTAGCCTCATTGTGAGATGTGGAGGTGTGCTCGCATGGTACAGTCAGGCAAATATAGACATGAGAGAGATTCGAGACAGACGTCGAGACACACTGGTTGACATGCGTACACCTCGCACGCACACATTCACATATGGACAGACTCAAATGCACACACACACACACGTGCATACACAAGACATTGGGGCTACCTAACGGCAGGTCTGTCTGCTCTACCTCGGCACAAATACACCCAGACTGTCATCAATCTTCTGGCCCTTGGACCACTCAATGTCACAACAGCTAGCCCCCCTGCCTCCATCCAGCCTTCTCCTCTAACCCTCTCCTGTCTTTCCCTCTCCTGCCTCAGTCGCCCCCACTCCTCTCTCCCTGTCTCCTCCAGGGAGCTTTGTGTTTCAGGGGGGCTGTATCTGCCTCGGTCTTTCCCTCTGCCTCTGTCAGCCTCCCCATCTCTTTCTGCCTCTGCATTCATATTCCTTTTAACACCCTCCTCTCAGCACTTCATCAATCCATCTCCTAGCTCCCCGTCCATGTGAGCTCTAGCAGTGTAACTTGTGGAGGGAATATCCAGGTGAAACACTTTCTGGTCTACTGAAGACCAGGTAGTCCATAGAGGCGTGTCTTTAGGTTGGTTGTGGGGTGCTCTGTGTGTGTCTGTATACTATATTCTAGATGCATCCTGGCTTGTGGGAGGGACGGAGGGCAGGAAACAATGTCAAGTATTTCGAGAGTACCACTCAGAAAAACAAGCCAGGCGGCAGGTTTGTTAGAGTTGTGGGTGTTTGTGTGTGTTTGTGTGTGCTACTTGCCCACAGGCTCCGGTTGTGTGGGTTTATGATGCTCAGCAACTTTTTGCATAAGGTGTGTGTGTATGTGTGTGTGTATGTGTGTGTGCGTGACAGGCCTGGCGGCAGCCTGGGTGGAGTTGCAGGCTGTAGTCTCACACGCCAGAGTGAAAACCTTGGAACGTCTGTGTGTGACATCCTCCTCCTCCCCCCCCCCGGGGCCTGTCACTTCTGCACCTTCACAGCTGTCATAGGAGTGCCATAACCTGTCACAGCTGTGCCACAAGAATCATGGAGCCTGTGATGTGCTGTGTGTGCTGCTTTGACTGAATGGAAGTCTGACTCAATGTCTCGATATCAAGAGTGTGTGATTGTGTACCACCTACTGATCAGACCATCTCTGAGCCAGCATTCCTGAGGAGCAATACAGACGCTAATCCACAAAGGGGTGTGTGTGGGGGTGTGCACCCTGGGTACATATGTCAGACTGCAGAATTGGAACTTGGAACATTTCACCTTTTTAACTGGGATGGAGGGAGGATGTTGGAGGAGAGGTTGGCCTCAACCATGATATATTCCTTCATGCTAAACAGGTGTTTGAGGAGATACAAAGGGAGGGAGTGAAAGGCAAAGACGTGATCATGCACACACACATACACACGTGTTAAATAGATGGGGAACAGACTGTTCTTGTGTCCTGAGCTGTGTTTGTATGTGTGTGTGGGTGTCCATGCTAAACTCCATTGTCTCCTCTCCCATAGCTTGCACTGCAGACATACAGTTCCCTCTATCCCCTGAGAGATAGAATTTCATTGTGAGGGAGTGCCATGCCAAGATAGTCCAATACTGGAGCAAGGCTGTGATGGGCAGGGTACTTAACACGTGTTCCTGTGAGAGAGCAACAGAGATGTTTTCACCATTTTTTCCAAAAGAAGAAATAATAATACAACCTTCAAAGATGCTTTCCAGGCTCCATAAACCCTTCGTAGACACTGTGTGCACCTTCCCCTCTCAGCTGTCTCTCTCTATTGTCTTCCCCCCTTCTCTCTCTCTCCCTCCTTCCTCCTTCTTCCACTCCCCTCTATCTTTGTTTCTCCTATTACTCTCTCCTCCCTCCTACCCCCCCCCTCTTTCCCCTCCATTTGCCCCTCCATGGAGCACTCAGACAGAACGCCCCGTGGGAGCCGCTTGATGTGTGGCCATTAGATGAGCTACCTCTGATATGATTTACACACACACACACACACACACACATAAATGGTCTTTATCGTGTTGTATATATGTTGACTGCAGGGCATTTTAAATTTGTGTATGTGTGTCTGTACACCAATGATCTATACTGTGTGTGCTTGTAGCCTTTCTTTACTGCTCCCTGCTCTTTTCTACTCTTTTATGATGCTGGCAGTAATAACGTGTAACCAAGTTTCTAACACACACACATCAAAGCCAGGCCTGACCTCGGCCAGCATACCTGCCCACCTCTCTCAGATAGTGTCCTGTTTGAAACCAGAGAACACCGCCCCACACACCTCACCCCACCATCCTTCTCCTCTCCTCCTTCACCACTGCACTATCGCTCTATCCCTCTCTGCTCCCTCAGTTGCTCTACTATCTTCACTCTTTTTCTCCACCCCCCCTCTCATTTCACCTCTTCCTTCATCTTTACTCCTCTCATTCCAAGATGCTATCCCTCTCCCTGCTCTCTACTTGTCTGTCTCTATCCCTTACTTACTTACTTACTTACTTAATTACTTGTTACTTACTTGGCATGTAAACCTCATTAAAAGGTTGCATCCAGGAAGAGGCTGGGAGATATCCCCTCCATGAAAACCCCAACGTTCTTCAGAGGACCAGAATGGGGTTGATCTGAGGAGCTTTGATCCTTCAGGAGGCAATTAAAGCGTTTGTGTTTTCAATCTTTGATGTAGCTCGCTAGTCCTGATGAGGATCCTGTTCCTAGGCTCCTTGGCAGAGCGGTTCAGAACTGTCATGGGAGTTGGTTTGATTCCCGGTTGGGTATCACCCTTTGGTTATGATCATGTGATCATGTGTGTATGAGAGTGAGAGAAATAGAGAGAGAGAGAGAGAGAGAGAGAAATAGAGAGAGAGAGAGAGGGGGGGGGGGGTAGGGTTTTGTGGTTTACGGTAAAGTGTTTTGTGTAAGATCAATACAGACACAGTGTTCTGAGTTTTTAGAGTACTAACTGCTGGTCTGTCTTTAATCAGAGGCTGAATTTGTCACTGCTACTGCTTTACATAGACTAAAAAGACCAAACCTCATTGTCCTCCTCTCACTGTCTACCTTTGAACATAACCCCCCTCCCCCAGCTTCTCTCTCTTTCTCTCTCTCTGGATCTCTCTCTCTCTGGATCTCTCTCTCTCTCTCTGGATCTCTCTCTCTCTGGATCTCCTTCTGTTCTCTTCTTTGGAGAATGAGTGCAGACGCAGGAAGAATGTTTCTACATGTGACCCCCCCCCCCCCCCCCAGCCAGCCAGTATGTATTTCAGGCGCCATGCAGCTTAAATGCAAGAATCTGAAAATGAAGGTCTTTAACTTTTAATCCTTTTACAAAGACCCCTTAGACTGTCAGAGAAAGGCTTCTGTCTAACAGGGGGAGACCAGGACATTGGGAAAGTAGCAGAGGACTCGCACATACAAACATGCACACGCACACACACACACACACATGTGCAAACTGATATCACCACACACATATTTCATCACACAGCTTGATGACCTCCTTCTTAAGGCTACCTCACAATGTAGCCCACCGTTTTGCTACAGCGTTTGTGTGTGTCTGTCTGGATGGTGTGTGATTTCTGCCGAGTCCGGAAATCAACTTTTTGTTTCTGGAAATGACTTGAAAACTCCCATACTGCCCCAAACTAACGGAAGTTGCACTTGTTGGTAATTTTAAGGTGTTTCAAACCTTTTTGCAACTACTTAGGTGGGCCAACATTCAACACAGGAACACGGAGAAACAGCTTCTCTGGCAGACAGGAGCACACTTCTAGGGACACGCAGCACACAGTGGGATACAAAAGCACTTTCCTGGCAATCTAGCCACACAGCATGTTGTTCTTTAAAACTACTCTAACAGGTCATTTGATGGCAAGAGTGGAGCAGCAGCGTTCAGTTATTTTGGATCAATGAAATGGATCAATGTTTAGGCCTGAGGTTGGATTTATAGCCTGGCTGAGTCTGGCTGGCCATCACCACAACCTATGTCTGGCTTTGGACCTCATCCATTACTGGAGAGAGACATTCTGACCCTCAGCTTCCCAGAGATCATCTCTCATCTGTGGCATCGTTGTAACAAATCAGAAGTCCCTCTTGGGTGCCATTTGAGTGGTTTTATTGACAATGACTACATGGGTCTAAATAATAAATATGCCAGCTTCATGTCCATGGTGAATCCACCACGTTTCCCTTTCCCTGTATGTACAGAACCTCAGAAAGATCCAGAAGAATTAGAAAACAGCTTGTAAATCCTTCAGTAACAGTAGGCAAACAGTATGTCAAATGATTTGCAGTACAAACTGCTCATAATATAAATATCAAGATACATCAACAAACAAATACAGTAGACCTTTAGTTATAGTAATAATACTGACCTTTTAAAATTGTCTTAAAAGTTTGTCTTAAACTAAAATGGCACCACATATATACATAAAATATACATTCTTCTTACACTTGGCAGTGCATATAAAAAATAATCATGGAGCTATGATTTATTTCAACATAATGATTTCAAAAGTTATTTTTCAGTTCTATTCAGTTCGGACAAGAACACTTGCACTCTGATATAATGGGATACTGAACGAGTATCCATGAGCACTTCAAGTCCCCCTTTTTCTGCAAGCAGCGCCATCGTAAGATCGTAAAATGGGCCGATTTGGCAGGTTTGCAGACCATCCCTTCAGGGACTGAACAAGAGCGCTTATTGTAGCATTTACCCCCTTTCACCCAGCGTGGCCAGAACCGGGGCCCAAGGTCGTTCCATGAGTAAACTACCGGACAGAAGGCGTAGGACCACAGCCACAGCTGCAGCCGTCTGCGGAGTTTCTTACTGGGCTTCTGTCTCTTGCCGTGCTGGACTTCAAACTCAATGGCCTTGAACTCTTTGGGCATGGCTCCGGACGGTTTCTGTCTCAGTTCCCAGTCGCCCTGGTCTTCCTCCCCAACGTATTTGTCCTCTGGCGGGGTGATGGACATGAACAAGGGATCAAAATGGCTCCCTAGCGTAAAGCGGAGTTCCGTCTCGTTCAGGTCCCTCTCCTTTGGGTCTAGAACTGGGTCTGGGTCTTCCTTTAGCGGCACTATGGGTAGGTTGGTGCTTGGAATGGGTCGGAGGAGGAAATAGTGTTGACACATGCCTTCCTCTATCCCGAATCCAAGAGACAGCACCAGAAGAGCCAAGGCGAGGAGAGAGTAGGAGCTATCCATCGCCTTGATAGAGGTTAGTTCCAGGACAGGTCAAATTGATGTAGTTCCACGAGAGTAAAATAGATAGTTCCAGGGGAGAGAGGAATGAATAATAGAATCCTCAATGGAGATATGAGAGCATCCGTGTATTCGTCCCGGGGATTGTGAAAGTCACCTCGTGCAGTATTTCCTCCCCATTCAGTTTGAACAGACGCAAGCGCTTCCCCCAGGTGATTTTCGCGCTCTGTGCAGTCCAAAAGTTTATCAGAAAGTTCCTCTAGGTCGTTGGCTGTTCACCATGGCAACCAGAGACTGCAGTCGAGGAGTGGGACGTCGATGTGCGTGGTCAGCGGAATGTTTGGCTGCACAGATAAAAGTTTAGGACATAGGTCCAGGCAGAGACGTCACAGGTGCAAGGCAATTCCACGAGCCCACCAGCGTGACAAATGAATCACTTCAGTGACATTTTTTGGACATCAGCATCAGAAGTGTGGTCTGGTCTGGTCTGGCTGCATCTCCTTGGGGCTTGGGTACTGGTCCTGATCAGGTCCGAGTCCAGGTGGAGTAAGAGCGGCTCACCCAGCCTTCTATGCATGGCTCCTCACCGACGCACGAGCTGTTCCCTGTGGCCACACGGAGCCTCCTTTGGCTCCACCGATATATCCACGCGGGCAGTGATGTAATCCCACATCTCTCTCTCTCTCTCTCTCTCTGTCTCTCTCTCTCTCTCTCTCTCTCTCTCTCTTTCTCATATGCTTATGCACAAGGCTGGAGCCAAACGACCCAAAGCCTCCCCCTACCTCTCCTCCCTTCTTCCCTCCCATTATCCACTGAGTAGGGTGAAGTTGCCACCCCCCCTGCAAAACACACTCATGCACACATTAAGAAACGTATCGGTTTACGTTTATTAGGCCGTTTTATCATTGACGGTAAATGGCCTTGGATGGCGATTTGAGACTTTCAAAGCGGGTATTCAAACGTGGCATCCCTCCACCAAGTGAAAGTGTTGCACTAACTCCGCAGTCTCATAGTTGGCAGATGTGTCTCGTGGACGGAATACCAACGGTCTCATAAATCAAACGACAGTTCAAGTTCAACAGCGGAGGTGCCGAGAGCCGTCTCCTCTAGACAGACAAACTGCGAGAGGGGTTTTTACGAGGGCGCCTGTCCCGAAGACGGCTGGTGCCAGAGCGCTGTTTATTTTAGAAGTCTCTCCCCACCTAGATGCTCTCAGCGTGTGTTTAGACGGACTCGGGACGGAGGCAGAGAGAGCAAAGTGCTGCTTTCATTGCCACTATTATTTATCATTTTATTCCACAAGGAAGCCTCTCAACTTTTTATGCTTAACCTTGAAAGAGGACAAAGTGTTTAAATTAAACACAACTCAATTAATTTGACCAGGCGCAACTTTGAGAATAAAGATAAACACAGGACATTATAAAAAGAGCAGAAAAACTTTAATGATTGTTAATTCCAGGGAGTCATAAATGAACGGCAGTAACAGAGAAAAACGATTGAACAGTCACAATTCGATTAGTCACTCGCAGCACGGCCTTGGAGAGCGCACCTCCTGCTCCCGCCAGAAGGCAAACCAGAGGAATGTGAGCGCGTGTAGTAAAGGCTGAGTTATGGCCCAAATAAAAAACAACTCTTGTCTGCGAGGTCGGTGCCGGTGCTGAGAAGCAGGGACGGAGAAAGGGCGACTGTGCTCCACTGGACCGCACGAGACAGGGACAAATAAGCCCCAGAATGTCGGGAACTTAGTTCCAACTGCGAGGACCCGCGATCGCGAGAATTAATATGGCTGTGTAGAGTTATAGCCTTATTTTGGCGCAATATATCTGTCGCTGGGGAGGAATTAATATGCTAGATTGAGTGAATATTTCTAGCTTTACTGTGTATGTTGTGTGTGTGACCATCACATTTTTCTATTTAAGTCTCTCATGCGAAAAACCAAGATATATAGCCGACAGCTCACTTGCTACACAGACAGGAGTGTGACTATCCTGATATGAGAAGTTCTGCTTTGATCCATCTAAATGGTTTATTGTAGCCCCCTGCACCATCTCTCTTTCTCTCTCATTCTTTCTCTCTAATGAGGCTTAGGGTAATTTTCTGGCCTGCTGCTGTGTCCTTGTGCTGTGACAGGCGCCACTCCAAGAGGATGCTGGGATATCTCCCCTCAGGAAGCCAGAGGCAAAGCCATGATGCTCAGATAAGACTCCTATCGTCACATTGTGTGTGTGTGTGTGAGCATGTCAACAGGGCTGTGACCAGGGCCAAACCAGGACTCTGATTGCCGTCTAAAGCTGGGTGGCACATGACCATCACAGCGACAGAAGAACTCAAAGCCAACTTCTGGAAACATCTGGAAGTAGTCTTTTCAGTAGATATCAGCATCACCGTCACAGAGTCACAGGATCACTTGTTTTTGCATGTGATCCTGGGACCACTGTCCCCTCCCGTGGAGAAGACAGCCCAGCAGAGACGAGCTGGTACCTGAGCTACCCATTGTCTGATTGAGGGAGCGATCAGCCGTAGGGGACATTGCAGGATGGAGCATGCGACACACCAGCCAGCAGATGATGTCTGTGGTGTGCTGGTTGAGTGCCGGCTTAAGCACTAGCTAGAGTTCCTACTGTAAAAACATTATGTCATGAAGAGGACTGACTATCAGGTTCACTTATCATCTAAAGAGTTGTACCGACGTCACAATTTTCCGTATATTCCAGTTTTCTCCTGGAGTGTTTTTTCTTTCCCTCTCTTTCCAGCAGAGAGGAAATCCACATGTTCTGAATCACATTTTCCTTTGATTTTCCTGAAAATGATGGCGACACAGACGAGTGGAGCGGATCTGGGACTATTTTTTGTGATTTCGCAGAGATGTGTGGTTATCGCACAGTGACACACACTCGCGCACGCACACACCCACGCAGTGTCACGGTGTGTATGTGTGTGTCCTCTGATGTCTGAATACGAGGGTCTTCTAATCTTAATAGTAAATCTGCAGGCCTCCCAAGCTCATCCAGATCAGAGACCTTGTGTGTTCGGGTCTAATTCTTCTGGCAGACCTGCTGATGACCCGACAACACAGCAATTTGGACGCTCCATTTAGGTGCAAAGGCTTCAAGGTGGCAGACAGAGGTCAGTTAACAAACACACACTCACTATCTGCCCATCCCTGGATGAAACATTGGTAAACTGAGAAAAAGGTTGACAGACCAGTTCAGCATTCGTAGCAAATAGGAGAAATAAAAGAGCCCATAGTGAAATGGAGGGCTGGGAAAGTAATATCCAAAACGAAAAGACCTGATAATTTACCAAGCTGTCAACAGAGATGGATGGAGCGAGAAAGGAGGGATGGACAGATCAGTGTGCCTTCTTTGTTGTGTGTCCGTGTGAGAGTGCCAGAGGCCTCGCTACGCAGGGCAGGAATTCTGGGGCTTGGAACACCACGCCACATGCTCTGGACGTTCCAACAGGAAAACTCCTGCCAGGAAGGCTGTGAGATTCCCGCCAGTTCACACCCTCCCACGCTGTGACCTGCAGTCCCACAGACCTGCAGCCCTACAGACCTGCAGGCAGTTCACACCCTCCCACGCTGTGACCTGCAGTCCCACAGACCTGCAGCCCCACAGACCTGCAGGCAGTTCACACCCTCCCATGCTGTGACCTGCAGTCCTACAGACCTGCAGCTCTACAGTCTATTGTGGTAACCAGGGAGCTCGCTCTGGCTTTGACCTCGTATGACCAAAGAAAGATTGCACAACCAGGGACAGTTTAAACCAGGTAGGGTGTTTATTCAACAGAACAGGAAAAAACTAAATGCAAACAAACTAAAGTACTACCCGGTGGAGGGAAAGGTGCCAAGCCCCGTCTGGGGCTCTAGTCCTGTTTAAAGAGGGAAACAATGTGAATTATCTGTTGGCTGTAGCTCCGACCGTGCTTGCTCTTTTCCTCCTCCTCCCAGTACTGGCCAGCTAATATGTGGTGGCTACCCTGATTAGCTGACACGGTGCAGCTGTGGTCCTCGTTAGCCGGCCGGGAAGCGGGATCCTGTACTACTTCCCCTGACCTGCAGCCCCACAGACTGTCCCCTGACCTGCAGCCCCACAGACTGTCCACAGTCCTGCTGCCTTACAGACTGTCCACAGACCTGAAGCCCCTGCAGATTGTCCACAGACCTGCAGCCCCACAGACTGTCAACAGACCTGCAGCCTTACAGACTGTCCACAGACCTGCAGCCTTACAGACTGTCAACAGACCTGCAGCCTTACAGACTGTCCACAGACCTGCAGCCTTACAGACTGTCCACAGACCTGCAGCCCTGCAGACTATCCAGACCTGCAGCCTTACAGACTATCCACAGACTTGCAGCCTTACAGACTGTCCACAGACCTGCAGCCTTACAGACTGTCCACAGACCTGCAGCCCTACAGACTATCCAGACCTGCAGCCCTACAGACTATCCAGACCTGCAGCCTTACAGACTGTCCAGACCTGCAGCCCTATAGACTATCCAGACCTGCAGCCTTACAGACTATCCAGACCTGCAGCCCTACAGACTATCCAGACCTGCAGCCCTACAGACTATCCAGACCTGCAGCCCTACAGACTATCCAGACCTGCAGCCCTATAGACTATCCAGACCTGCAGCCTTACAGACTATCCAGACCTGCAGCCTTACAGACTGTCCACAACCTGCAGCCTTACAGACTATCCAGACCTGCAGCCTTACAGACTGTCCACAGACCTGCAGCCTTACAGACTATCCAGACCTGCAGCCTTACAGACTGTCCACAGACCTGGGAACCCTCACAGACAGCTGACAGTGCCACTAGGCGAGTGTGTTACTACAGTGTGTATGACTTTTCTTATTCCCTCTCCCCTGCCAGCCTCCACCTGGGGTTCTGGCTTTACTCCATCAGGGTGATTGATAAATATTCTGTAGCTCCATACCCTTGATGTCAAGACAGTCTCCAATTGGGAATAGTTTGCCTCAATTCACCTGTGGATGATCAACAGGACAGGTAGTCTTCTACAGAAAAGTTTGATTACCAAGCAATTGCACATCACACAAACCAAAATACATTTCCTCAAGCTGAGTGTCGTCATTATTAGTTCAAATATTGACAAACAGAACATAACCCGACTAACTAACCCGAGTCTGAGCAATCCCTTGTCCCTAAGCAACGTCAGCACTGAGTCAATATAGATGGCTACTTTATAATTACTTATAAGGATTAATAGCCTGCAGTTGCCATCTTTTAATCCTGAAATGAACCTGAAATGATCTTTGTCCCCCTGCCGTAGGTATTTCATGCCTTCTTTGTCTGTTATTTCTCTCCCTCACGTATTTATCTCAATTATTTTGGGATATATATGTAATTGTGTCTGTTTACCTCCACCACCACCACCTCTGGCTCCCTCACCTCTCCCCTTCTTAGATCTCTGAGGCAATCCAGTGCTGTGCGCTGTCTTTGTGTCGTAGCCATGGTAACCGGTTGCCATGCCATCAGACAGATGCTGATATGTGCCATTGCTCTCTTCCGAACGTGCTTGCGAGATAGAGGATCCTGTCAGACATCGTAAACAGAGTGCCAATTATACAATGACAATCGGGGGGGTCAAAGTTTTCTTGAGGGCGTAAAGTAATATTTACGATTACAGGTAAGCACGATATATAAATGTATCTACCCCCCCGACCTGTTGTTTTTACCTCTTATGGAGGGGGTCCAAGTCTTAATTAGGGGGGTCAAACCCCCCCGTAATTCGCGTACTGGTCCTAAATACTAACACTAGTTTAAGAATATTTCTGCCTTAAGGAGGGAGATGTGGGAGATACAGGGAAGTGATTAGATGTGATCCAGTGGACGCAGAGGAGAGGTCAAATACCAGGTTAAATACGATCATTTACAAAACAGTTCAAAACTCATTGACTCACAAACTGAAAAACTGACAACCAATCCACTGTGTAGAATCTCGTGAAAAACAGAAAGAGAAAGAGGGAGACCGAGACAGCTTGGTACACAACATCCATATAGGAGCAGGTTTATTTGAAACGGTAGAGCACACCTGGCCATGTGACCTCAGAGCTTGCATCATCACAAATTGTGTCCCCCACCCCCCACACACACACAAACACAAGTTGTAATTTTCATTCAAGAAAGTATCTATTCGATGCTTTGTAAGTTTGTTTATGTTATTGACAAAGTAATTAAAATATATACAGATTGTTTGATGGTACTCATGTTTCTGTATTCCGTAACACAGCTACAGTAGCTACAATGTTGTGGTACTGACTGAACCATGGTTCTGAAACAGCGGTTCTAAACAGATAACCAAATAAATACATGAAAACGTAACATTTCAATAGCAAGAGGTGCAGCTGTGCTCGAGAGTGATGGACCTCGACATTTAAGACAACATTAGTGCATTTGGTATTTGATGGAGTGGTTGACACCTACATCACTTTTAATGAACTTAACTAAGACAGGATTCACAAATTGAGGCAAGTGGATTGACCTTTGACCTTTAAATACAAATACGCCATCCTGTATAAAAAATATAACGCCAAAACTTTACCATTATAGTAACCAACTTGGAGTGGTCGTACAATCAATATCAATGGAAAGCTGCCGTTTATCCGTGCATTGAATTTCAAGTCAGCTTTCATTCCTAAATTAAGTGCAAACAAGCAGTCTGTTCAAATCCTACCACCCTTTGAAGCCAGTACTGGTGTACTGCCGTGAGATATGTGCCAGTTTGCAGCAAAATTTAGCTCCGAGTTCAAGTTAAACAATTCATCTAAAAGACCAATTCATTCAACATCACGCTATTGGCTTAGTTACATTTATTTCTTTTTCAGTTGTAACATATGAAAGACATTATGTTCTAAATAAAAAAATACTAACAGGTTCAAAGTGCAATCTGTGGTCTGTGTGGCTCAAGTATGAGCACCATCATTAGCTGACCTCTCTGCCCTCCAGCTAATACTGTTCCTGGGTACAGTCTGCCTGTGACTGATGAGAGCTGGATGTTTCTGACGATAGGAGACGTCTGATGTTTGATACTGCAGTATTAACGACACACCAAAACCCACTGTCGAGAAAGACTCATGCTGCACGGTCATCATGCCCTTCCAGACAATCCCCTGACCCCAATCTTTGACCTTGTCATGCGAGACACGGTTAGGCACAAAGTGGACACAGGGCGTTAGTCCACACTGGTACACAACAAGATCATGCAGACAAAAGAAAACACCAAAAAAACATCTTCATTTGACTCCATTACAAGACTTAAGGTGGACATTCAATGTGAAATAGCAAGTCATTTTTAAAACAGAGTATAAAAATACTGTACGCAGGAACACAAGGTGGGAGGTATAAGCCTCTCGTTGTGGAGGCTGTGAGGGGCGGGACGTTGTATCATCTCACACAACAACATTCATGAAACGTTGTTTGAGGAGAACATCAGCAGCTTTGAGAAACGTTGTTGTGTGTGAAACCTGGGAGCACTGCGACAGAGACAGAAGTGTAAACATTACATTCACCATGAGAGCCGAGAGGGCCTTTAACCCAAACCATGCCTTTAACCCAAACCATGCCTTTAACCCTAACCATGCCTTTAACCCTAACCATGTCCGTCCAACCAGCCCTGGGAACGTTTCTAAAGACACTGTAACTTTGTAGCTCGACAACATCTAAGGGTGGCACCGCCTGTGAACACCACACATCCAAGGTCACGCCACGGGAGGAGTGAGAAAGGAAAAAGAGAAGCGCTCTCCTAAGGCTTCAACTGGGGAACTCCATGCTCCAGTCATGTTTTTGATGATTGCTTTGTGGATGACTCTCTCCGTGAATGGACAATAAGTCCCTCTGAGTGGATCTAAACTGTGCTGATGTGGATGGACATGCTGTGTTGAACACGGATTCAAGTGCAGAGGTGCTGTGAAGCGTTTGGGTTGTCATTGCATGGTTTGAGTGGCTTAGTTTTAACAGTCGTTGCCATGGGTCTGAGTTGACCTGCAACTCTCGTTCTGCTGATCTCAGTCTGGCTCGTCTGGTCAGCATGGCTACTGAGAAGTGGACAAAGAGAGGTAGGAGAAGGGAGGGGGAGAGAGAGAGAAAGAGGGACAGAGATAGAGAGACAAGCACACACAAAAATGCATTGCAGTTCAAGGCTGCAGTTAAAATACAACAATAGGGCTCAGTGGAACCATGCTATCCCAATGTCAATCTGAAGGCCAATTTTCGCCCAATCCTAGAATGTTATCGTGAAAATGGTTTAATTCCTAGAGCCGGATACTCAACACAATCTAACCCTGGGCTTCCATCCTTAAACACTGTCCAATCAAAGAGCCCGATTCGGAGTCACTGCCCAATCCTAGAGCGTGCTACTGAGGATCTCGGACACCTGGGCGTCTGATTGATCATCTGAGTCCACATCCTGGGCAGAGCCTCCATCCTGGCCCTGCCCTGGCTCAGCCACCACCACCACCGACACCCCGACTCCTTCTCCCCCCTCCAGCTCCTCCTCCGCCCAGCGCCGACCCTCCGTCCCAGGCGGGGACGCCTCCTTGCAGGGCTCCACAAAGATCCTGCGTACATGCGGCCTCGCCTCCCTCTGCCTGCCCCGCCGGCTCTCCAGCACACTGCTGGCCTGGCTGGACAGGGACAGCAGGGGGGAAGGCAGGGGAGACAGGGGCTGGGAGGAGGGGAGGTCTCCAGGCTGGGCCAGCGTGAAGGGCAGGTCCTGGTCCCTCTGCCGGGTGTATACCCCCTCAGACAGGGGACCCCCCAGGCTGTCACTGTGGCCCCTGAGCCAGCGCTGGGGCCCACTGAAGAAGTATCCCCCCTGGCCCCCAGCCCCGTGGCCCCGGGACAGCAGCTTCCTTTTAGAAGGGGGGTTGGCCAGGGCCCGGAGGGGGGTGCTGGGGGCTGGCTTGTCCCTGGACAGCGAGAGCCCCTCCAGGGTCCTGGTGGTGTTGCTGAGGCCGGGGGAGAGGGGGAGGAGGGGGGAGAGTGGGTAGTCTCGGGAGAGTGACGGGGATATAGGCAGGTCTTTGGAGAGGGAGGGGGAGAGGTCAGCGGGCGAGCACACACTGTACCTGCAGATGGGAAAAGAGAAAGACATCACTTCATGCTGCCATGAGAACAGGAATTCATGGGAAAAGACAAGAGAGGGAACAGAGGGGAGCTGTAAGCCAAAGATGGAGCGGGGAGGCGAGGAAGGAGGCCAGGCCGCAGGTGGTCCCCTACCTGAGCTCGTGGATCTGAAGCACGTCAGGGGCACTGCCCCCCAGGGCGTACATGGCCTGCTGAGACAGGCCCTGGGGGGGGGAGTAGAGGTCGGGGGGGTCACGAGGGCTCAGGGCCTCGCTGGAGTCGTAGTCACTGTCCGTGGGCAAGAAGACTTCTGAGAAGGCGTCTTCATCTGAGCCCAGCTGGGAGTCTACAGTAGACAGGACAGGGTCAGACAGGGCAATACTGAGAGCTTTTACCAAGAACAGTGTGTGTGTCTGTGTGTGAATAGTGAGTGTGTGTGGACTAGGTAAAACTGTGTGAGAGTGCATTGCGTGGACATGCGTGGCGGGGTCTCACCGCCGACAGCCTTGCCTCTGGGGAGCTCTGGGGAGGGCGAGGGCGTGGGCAGGTAGTCCATGGTGGACGAGGTGGAGTCTGTCTTGGCGTTGGCGTCCGGGTCCTGGGAGTTGGGGTCCAGCAGGCAGGAGAGGGGCACCCCGCCTCGGGGCTGGCGCTCGCGGGCGCACTGGAGGGCGTCAGTGATCCAGCGGAGCTCCCGCCACATCTCATCCATCTGCTGCTCACACACACAAACAGATGCGCACACACACACACATACACAGATGCACACACACACCCACACACACATACACAGATACAGTATATGCTTGCAGGGCTCATGTGGTTTCAATATTATTAAAGACGTTAAAGACATGCCTGACCTCAGACAGACAGACAGACACACACACACACACACACACACACACACACTCCATAACTCTTCAGGGTGTTACTCCTCTGGCCCTTACTTTTACATTTTCCACAGCAGGCCTGAGGTTAGGTTAACACACCACTTACTGCCTGGTCTGTCATATTGTGTGTATGCAAGCATAGAATGTATTGTCATTTGTGGGTGTATGTGTGTGTGTGTGTGTGTGTATGTGTGCAAGTGTATGCAAAGTTTCATAGTGTGTATTTGGCGTACGTGTGTGACAAAGAGAGCATGTGTGAAAGTGTGTGTGTATGAGAAAAACGAAGCATGACAGACGTTAAGCAGCAATTAGGCAGCAATTAGGTGACTGTCTGGCATGCCGTATGAGAGCACTTAGTGCCAAAGAGACTGACACCACACACACACACACACACACATACACAAGGACAAGACTGACACCGGGTGGATGACTCGGTTGGAAAGAATGCCCGCACTTCGGTGGCAGAAAGTGAAAGAGAGAGAATAACAGGAGGAGAGAGGGAATAAACGAAGAACTTCTCAGAGCCCCAGGACCCCAGAGCCCCCAGAGCCCCAGGACCCCAGAGCCCCAGGACCCCAGGACCTCAGAGCCCCAGGACCCCAGAGCCCCAGGACCTCAGAGCCCCAGGACCCCAGAGCCCCAGGACCCCAGAGCCCCAGGACCCCAGAGCCCCAGGACCCCAGGACCTCAGAGCCCCAGGACCCCAGAGCCCCCAGAGCCCCAGAGCCCCCAGAGCCCCAGAACCCCAGGACCCCCAGAACCCCCAGAGCCCCAGGACCCCAGAGCCCCAGGACCCCCAGAACCCCCAGAGCCCCAGGACCCCAGAGCCCCAGGACCCCAGAGCCCCCAGAGCCCCAGGACACCAGAGCCCCCAGAGCACCCAGGCAGAGGTATGCTTGGAGCTCTCCTGGGGGACTAGGTCATGAAGCAGAGTTAGAGGAGCAAGTGGAGAACTATCATCATTATCCATTCCTGTACGTGTGTGTGTGTGTGTGTGTGTGTGTGTGTGTGTGTGTGTGTGTGCGAATAAGACCGCCGCATCAGTTCCAAACATGGCTGTCACTTAGAGCTAAAGACATCTCAATGACGGGAACCTGACTGAAGATGACACACAAACACACACAAACACTCGTAAATGCACACACGCAGAAACACACACACAGAGAGTAAGTGAAAGTGACAGGCAAGGAGACTCCGGAGACGGGGGCTTTAATAAAGGCCAGACAAAAGGACTTCCTGCCTCGCTGCTACAGGAAGCAGACCATTCATGAGGGACAGCTTTAGATTCCATTAAGCTGGGGACTGAAGTCAGAGAGGGATGGTATTAAATGTGACACTCAGATGAGAGTCCAGCGGGAGACGATATTAAACCTGAGCCCCAAAATGAGAGCTAAGAGGGGGACAGCATTAAACGTGTCCCCCAGATGAGAGCCAAGTGGGGGACGGTATTAACCGTGACACCCCCATGAGAGCCATGAGAAGTGACCTAGGGACTAACCCTGGGACTTCCACATCTTCGTCATTGTCCTTGGCAGCCATCCTGGACCGCTCTTCAGCAACAAAAAAAACGGATTTGGAATTTAACGAGACTAATGTGTTTTCAATGAAGATGAATCGAGTCTACTGGTGCTGTTCGGTGTGTCTAAGGCCCTGAGCCCGTGCCAGGGGCTCTGGTATGGTGCTCCATCCACGCCTGGACGTCTAAACAAACTGTCCAATTAGCAGACCTCGCGTCATTCTAGTGCCAGACCACAGATGCCCAGCCACACACACAAGCACACAGACACACACACAAGCACACAGACACACACACAAGCACACACACACACACACACACACACAGACACACACAGGCACACACATGCAACGGACGACAAGACCTCCCAGACTCAACCGGCTTATGTGTGTGTGTGTGTGTGTGTGGGACTAGGAGCTTTTTGACAGACATGGCCCCCTTTCAAACAATCTGCCCCTCATATTACCATTTCACTCCGGCTAATGAAGCACACATTGCAGTTCACCACACACACACACACATATACAAACACGCACACACACACCAGCTCTTATGATTGGTATTATTTTTTCCCCTGTCGCTCTCACAGCACTGAGCAATTTGTGGGTTTTTTCCAGACATAGACGGATGGAGACACACACACACACACAAATGCACACACACACCTCACTCAAGGTCACATCAGAGGAACACACTTGGTGGTTTGTGGTCAGTGTTAACTAACTGTGGTGGACTAGCTCTTCACAGTGAAAACACCATCCTGACATTAGAGAACTGTCTGGCATGTGCACACACACACACACACTACGTCCTCTACTACTAAAATAACAAGTTGTTTAACAACTAGAACAGCAGCACTTACACTTTATTAGTTCAATAAACATCTTTAATTAGATTACTAACTGTTGTTTATGTAGTCTCATTTTGGTGTTTGAGAAATATATATTTGACTGCAAACTAAAAGCCCTTAATACATTTTATAAATATCTACTGTGTGAAGAAACACAAGTATGACTCATTCAGTGTGATTCAATAGAAATACCTCTTTCACAGCTAGCCCCTCTTAAACCGAGTTTATGTATTACTGAAGAATGCTTGATGAAATGCTAAGTGAAAATGTGATTCACTTATTTTCAATGTAACACAATAGCAGAATTACATAACTTGTATGTCCCTATGTGTGTGTGAGTGTGTGATGTGTGTGTGTGTGTTACCTGTATGTAGTCAAGGATGTGCTGGTGTCTCTGCTTGGCAGTGGCAACTTCCGGATCTGTAATGGCTTCCCGCAAAGCCTGCTGGGTAATAAGAGCATCCAGCTCCAGGACAGATGACAGACGGCAGTACACACTAACAGCCTTCTCCTGGTATGCACAGAAATGGACTACACACACACACACGCACAAAGGTCAGTAACGTGAAGCAAATGTATGAGGTAACAAGTGAAGTTGTAGAAAAAGGGGACTAGTGTCTGCATGTTTGTGTGTGTGTTGGGGGAGGGCAGTAGAAATAGGTAAGAGCATAGAGACACTGGAATCCAGACTGATTCAGCATGTCACGTCGGAGAGGAGGGGGAAATAAATAAAGTGAGAGAGAGGGGGAGGGAGGTAGGTAGGGAAAGAGAGAAAGACAGATATAAAGATAGAGAGAGATCAAGAGAAATAAATTAATCTAAGGATTCTCTCTCACAGACAAACAGAAGATTGTGTACCAAGATCATTCTCTACATGCTCAGGAGAACAGGGGAGAGACAGAAGCAAGACGACTAGACAGAGCAGGATTTTAAAACAATACAGAAACAGACACTTGCAGGGCCCGAGTGAGAATGAGTGTATCCTGGTGTGGTATACCTACTACTGGATTATGGTGTTGTTTCCTTATATTGTATTACAATGCAGAATAATGCCTGGTGTAGTTCATGTATATCCTGGATGTATTGGTTCCTACCCAGCTCAAACATCTGTAGGGGCAGGTGCAGGAAGCCAGAGAGGGGGGTGTAGGGGTTGCTCTGCCCAGGGGCCGTACACACGGCGTCGGCCGCAGGAAGTAGCAGGAGGAAGGACACACCATGTCCCAGCTCCAGCACCTCCTGGCTGTACACACGGAACGGCCTGGCCTGCTCACACACACACACACACACACTACAGTTCAGACACAGATACAATATGTGTGTGTGTGTATGTTTGTGTTTGTGAGTGTGTGTGAGTGTACCTGGGCCAGAGGCAGGTTGATGTGTTTGAGCAGGGTTTTCAGGGCAGTCTGGAGCTCGTAGTAGAGCAGAGGACTGGGGTTCTCTGGCATGTTCTCCAGGCCCTCCCTCTCTCCCTCGGTCCCTTCCTTCTCTCCCTCCGTCCCCTCCCTCTCGCCTTCCTCCGGGACACACAGGCCCTGGAGCCAGTCCCATTCCTCTCTGAGAAAGGACAGAACAGAGGAGTGAGAGAACAGAAAAGGAGATGATGTGTGGTTTAGACAAACCGGCAGTTTGTCCTCTAGGTCTGTGTGTGTTTGTGTGTGTGTGTGTGTGTGTGTGTGCGACTGTGTGTGTGCGTGTGTGTGTTTATCTGACACTGTGTGTCTGTCTGTCTGTCTGCCTGCCTGCCTGTCTGTCTGTCTGTCTGTCTGTCTGTCTGTCTGTCTGTCTGTCTGTCTGTCTGTCTGTCTGTCTGTCTGTCTGCCTGGGTCTGCCTGGGTCTGTCTGCCTGCCTGTCAGTGAGTCTTTTTGTCCTGTGTGCCTAACTCTCTTCCTGCCTGCCTGCCTGCCTGTCTGCTTGTCAGTCTGTTTGTATGTATTCCTGCCTATCTGTCTGCCTGCCTGTGTTCAGAGTGAAGAGATGAAGGGGAAAAACAGTAGAGTGTTTTCTTTGTCTCTCACTTCACACTCTGCAATCTGTCCCCTGCTCTGTGGCATGTCTGTCTGTCTGTCTGTCTGTCTGCCAGGACATTCCTGCATGGGACGCCAAGCAGCATCACACACTGTCTACCTGCAGACCCCATCTGTTAACAAACACACACAAACACGCACACACAGGCACCCACAAACCCAGCTAATTTCACATACACACACACACTAGGCTACAGAGTAACAATGCACAGTTTTCTCTCAGAACAGAGGACGCGTGAGTCAACCCCCTCCACCAGCGTCAACTCGACATCATTATTGCACCTGCACACAACACCCACACACAGGTAGGCAGGAAGATAACCTCTGTTGGTCCCACTCTCCATGAGCCTACTACCAGAACGACCGGAGGCTGAAAATACAATTTAATATCGAGATGCACTGTCGACTGAAGGTTTGACAAAATGTAGATGAAAGTTGGATTCAATGTGTGGTTAAAAATGAAGTTTGAGAGTTCTGGGTCCAGGCCTGTACTGCCCTACAAGGACTGACATATACATGTTGTCCTGCCTGTGGGGAATGTCCAGCACCAGATGTACTCCATGTGTTACATCAAACAAGGTCATCCAAGCTGTGTAAACGTTGTGTGTGAAACATGTGAGGGGCATGCTGGGTACCTGGACACGTTGGCGTTGTCCCTGACGCGGGCGTGGCACAGCATGGAGGGCATCTTCTGGGGCACCAGCACCCGGATCTGGTCCACGGAGCTGCTCAGCTTCAGGTAGCCCACGTACAGGCCAGGAGTCAGTCTGTGCTGGCTCCTCTTCTGGTACAACAGGATGTCCTGGACACAGACAGAGGCTCAGTATTGACCTGTCTTTTGGTGTGTGCGTGTGCGTGTGTATGAGTGAGGGACTGAGTGAGTGTGTCTGTGTACGTTTGAGAGAGAGTAAACGTGTGTGTATGTGTGTGTAAAAAAAAAGAACACGTGTGTACATGTGAGTGTGAGAGTGGACTTGTGTGTGTGTGTGTGTGTATGTGTGTGTGAAAGGGGATGTGTGTGTACCTGTATGGTGATGAGCAGTATGTCTAGGGCGTAGGGCTCCTCAGGCGTTGACAGGGACTTCCTCTGGCTCTGCAGCTTGGTCACCTGCATCCACTTCCCACTGTAGAACGAGAACTGGCTCTCCACCTCGCGGATCGTCACCAGCAACACATTACCATGGCGATCCTTGATGGGTTCGTAGTGGGCCCGGCCCAGGTTGTGAGTCCCCAGCAGGTTCTGATAGTCAAGGAGAGAAGAGAGATGACAAGGGAAACATCAGACGAGGGCAGAAGAGGAGAAAAGAGAGGGAAGGAGGGGGAGAACATCTCCCTTTAACTCACCGCACTGCCAGCATCCACCATGACATGATACAATCATCAGCATTGAATGCATTCAGGTTTCTCCAGAACATTTTTTTTTTTCAAACTGAAATGTCTTCATATTGTGAAAGGGTCTTTAAGGGAAATGCCAAAGTAATGAAAGCTTTTAAATATGACTTCTGACAAGAAAGCCTTGAAGTAAAGCTTTGTTCATCCTTCCTGGTTCACAAGGTACCAATCTCAGTCTTGCATGCACTTTACAGTTAGCCATTACATTTTAACAGTGCACCATGTTGTACTGGTTCATACAATCCACCAATTTGTAGTTCTACAAGTCCACCATGTCGGTAGTTTTGCTGGTGTTGTCCTACCTGCAGCTGTCCAGCAGCAGTTAGTATTTTGTGTCTGGCCTGCAGGGTTGAGGAGGATGACATGGAGACAGACATGCTCTGTCTGAGCCAGCGCACATCCTCCCACATACATGACAACTACAGAGAGAGGGAGAGAGAAACAGAGAGATAGAGAGATAGGGAGAGAGAGAGAGAGAGATAGGGAGGGTGGGAGGGAGGGAGGGAGGGAGGGAGGGAGGGAGGGAGGGAGGGAGGGAGGGAGGGAGGGAGGGAGGGAGGGAGGGAGGGAGGGAGGGAGGGAGGGAGAGGGAGAGGGAGAGGGAGAGGGAGAGGGAGAGAGAGAGAGAGAGAGAGAGAGAGAGAGAGAGAGGGAGAGAGGGAGAGGGAGAGGGAGAGATAGAGAGAGAGAGAGAGAGAGAGAGAGAGAGAGACAGAGAGAGGGAGAGAGAGAGAGAGAGAGAGAGAGAGAGAGAGAGAGAGAGATAGAGAGAGAGAGAGAGAGAGAGAGAGAGAGAGAGAGAGAGAGAGAGAGAGAGAGAGAGAGAGAGAGAGAGAGGGAGAAAGGGGAAGAGAGCAAGGGAGAGAGGAAAGGAGAGATTATCATTCTGTATATTTATGTTGACATAACCATTTGCAGAGCATAAACACCCAGCATACCTTCGTAAACCACATGAAGTCCTGCATTAGAGAAGAGCTGTAGGAGTCGTCCACCTCCACAATTGGCAGCTGGTCTTCTGATGTCACCAGAAGACTGTCCTTGTGATAGAACACTGCCGCAAGGTACACCCCCCTGAAACAGCACAATGGTACAGTCCATCTCATGTATTAAAGGATAGACACTGTGGGAGCATCTATTTAAGGTGTGGAAAAGGGGTTTGGATGAGGAGAGAAAGAGAAAAGGAGAGAGAGACATTCTAGAGATTATATAGAGGTGAGATGTACCTTTTTAGGGTCTTGACAAACTTGTTTGAGGAATAAAACAAGTGCTTGAGACTCCTGGAGACTGACTGCTTACGACTAGGGTTCTGAAGCTTGGATGGGTCTGGGATAGGGAGAGAGGAGGGGAGAAAGGAGTCAGATGGCTGAGCGATTTCGGAAAACGGGCTATAAATCAGAAGGTTGCCGGTTCGATTCCTGGCCGTGAAAAATTACGTTGTGTCCTTGGGCGAGGCACTTCACCCTACTTGGCTCAGGGGGAATGTCCCTGTACTTACTGTAAGTCACTCTGGATAAGAGCGTCTGCTAAATGACTAAATGTAAATGTAAAGGACGAAGGGGGAGGAATAGAGCAAGACGGGTGAAGGGATACAGGGGAGAAAGTTATCGTAGACAGAGAAGAGAGGAAGACAATGATCAGCTTGGCTTTCCTACTAGGGACAAGGAAAACAAAAGGACAAGGGCACTGCCAAAGAATAAAGGTAATAAACACAACTATTTAGGCAACCCAGTGTGTGAGAGAGAGTTGAGGGGGGAGGGCTGAGTGAGACCTCCATGCCGCTCTGCGTGTGTGTGGTTGAAGAGTGGGATTACCCCTATCTTATCTCGGCCTCGTCCAGCTCTGTACCCCGCCAGCCGACCCCCCTGACCCCCCTCAGCGATGCCAATCTCCCACCCTCGGGTCTTTTCTCAGCTAATTAAGCGTCCTGTAATTGCTGGCGTGTAAACAGCGGGGCAGACAGGGCACTGAGAGAACCGGCAGCAGACATGCCAACGCCGTGAGCCAGCCAGCCAGCCGCCACGCTGCCGAGCGGCTGAAATGTGCCCCTCGCCACGCTCCACTTCCATTCCCGCCCCTGCCGACAGCCCCCCCCCCCCCCCCGGACGTGCGGAGGGAGGGATGGAGAGAGCGGACGGATGGGGGGACGAGGGATGTGGTGCGAGCGGCTGGGAGGCCGAAGTGGGTGTCAGACATGTGGGCTCTATGTTTCCCTCTTTTCCCGCGTCTCCTACTCTTCCTCTCCTTTTGGTGAGCCATAAACAGAGCTCACGACAGTCCTTCATGTGGCACGTTTCCCCAGCCTGGAGGAACCAAAACCAAACTGTACATAAGGACATACTGAGATAAAAGCCCATGGAACTGATCCAGAACAGAACAGAACAATGAGAGAAAGAATGAGAGCGTAACATACACACAAGGAGTACGAGAGAGAGAGATTGACCATTAAGCAATACTGTGCCTGTATGTCTGGCAGTTACTTGGTTAAATCCTGTTTATATTGATATATCTGGACAGCCCCCCTCCCCCCAGCCCTGTGTGATATTCCCCCCCGCCCCCCGCCCCCTCCCTCGTGTCTCAAACCCCTGTCTGTCTGCGAGAGGATCGCTGCTCCTGCCTCTAACTGGCCGTGACAGGGAGGTATGATGACAGGAGCGCCGTGGCCCTGGAAGCTGCCCGCATGTCTGCCCGCATCAGCAGAGACCAAGCCCCCCTCACCATGACAAGATGGATTCCTCATCACTGGAGCTAAACTCTTTTCCCTACTCTCTCTCTCTCTCTCTCTCTCTCTCTCTCTCTCTCTCTCTCTCTCTCTCTCTCTCTCTCTCTCTCTCTCTCTCTCTCACTCACTCTCTCTCTCTCTATCACTCTCTCTTTATCTCAAGCTGTCAATGTATGCGAGAGAATGTGTGTGTGTGTGTGGTTGTGAGTGTATGTGTTCTGACCAGGCTGGGTGCTGTGAGATAGAGACTCTATGCCTCAATACTGCTCTCATTGTAGCTCTGCTGATTAATTTCACACATTTATTTGAGATCCCTGACACTCCCTAAATAAACGGTGTAACTCCACCCCCCCACAGGCTCCACACATTACAAATCCACAGGAACCTCCCACTGGACATCCTGTGTTTCCAGACGTCTATGCAACAAGCACTTTTCATCACACACTCTCCTGCCCCTTCCAGGGAGAGAGTGTGTGTGTGTGTGTGTGCATGTGTGTGTGTGTGTCTACTTGGCAGCCAGGGAACACCCTGTCACTCTCTCTGGAAGGTTATCCCCACATTAGGAGGGGCAGTGGGGCTGGTGTTTGGATATGCTGAGTAACTGTCACCAACCTCCCTCCATTTCTGGATTCCACTCCATTCCTCCCCTTTCTGCCTCCCTCTAACCCTTTCTTTCAACCTGCCACCTTCCTTCTGGCTACCTCCCTCCACCCCCCCTTCTGTGTCCATCTCCCCTGGTCCCTCTCTACTTTCTTCCATCCCTCTCTTGCATCTCCTTCATCCCTCTTTACATCTGGTATTTGGCATAATATGATAATGAACAGTGCAGGGCTCTGAGGGTTCCGACACATGAAGGTGTAGAATGTGTCAAACGAGAATGAATGAATGTCTCCATGTTTATTTATATTCAGGAAAGCTATCAGAGTAGAGTACTAGCAGTGTGTGTGTGTGTGTGTGTGTGTGTGTGTGTGTGGTTGGAGGGAGGGAGGGCTACATGGTAACAAATGTGTATGTGAGAAAAAGGGGTATTCATTCAGCAGTCAGGGTTAGTGTGTTGGAGTTTTGAGCATGGTTCCTCTCTTCACTTGAATCCATACTCAATGTAGTGGAAGAAGTAGGGCTTAGTCAGGCTGCACTAACACACACAGCAAACCAAACACACACAAAACATACACACACAGAGAGAGACTCACAGACACACAGGTGGCAGGCGCGCAAACAAACACATTTGAGAAAGATGACAGACGATTATGGATAGTGTGTCTGAGAGACAATAGGACAGATGGCGTCTGTGTGCGTCTTTGGGTCTGTGTGTAGGTGGGTGTGTACTCACCTCCACAGCAGTAGTGTGTGTGCGTGGCACGGACCTGTTGTAGCAGGCGCTCCATTGCCTCAATATGACCCCGCCTCCTGGGCTCACGGCCGTCACTCTCCCGCCAATCTAAACACACGAACACACACACACGCACACATACACAATATGATAAACAACCTTCTCAAATCCAGCGCCTATATTTCAAATCATTCTTGTCTTGCCATGTTAACCATTAACAGTCTCTCTCTCACTCTCGCTCTCCCCCTCACTTAAACTGCTCTTCCAGTTATTTGAACCCTAGCCTGGAACATTCTGAAGGCTAGAGGCTGAATGACAACAGAAAAAAAGGGGAGAGAAGGAGGGCAGGAACAGAGCGAGGAAGGAAGAGAAAGGGAGCGGGAGTCGTGACAGCCAGATAAAAACTCTGTTCCCTTCTCAAGGTCCTTGTCTGTGGATTCAGAGGCGTGATGAGGGGCCAACAACAACCACCTCTGACGTTTCAGCTCTAGGCTGAAACGTCTTAGTCATCGCTGGTGAGACACAACTACACAGGCACACACTAGATTTCATCAACACCAAATTTAACCAGTAAAACATAACCATTACATAACCATAAGTGGAGAATACGATTAGATGAGATGAGTTGAAGGTAAGTAAGGAAATAAGAGGAGAGCAGAGGACAGGAGAAACAGACAGGGGAGCAGGAGAGGAAGAGAGGAGCTCAGAGGACAGGAGAACAGAACAGAGGAGGACAGGAGAGGAGGAGAGCAGGAGGAGCTTACTGGAGGGCGAGGCGCAGGGGGGTAGGGAGCATTGAGGAGGTCCCCAGCCCTTCATGTTGTAGGCTGACACGCGGACATAGTAGAGCCTCCCCTGGAACACACACACAGTTAAGATGGTGGCAGCCCAGGGAGAGCTGTGGACAGGGTGGAGAGAGAGGGTGAAGTCATCAGTGGTTACCGTGGTGAGGTTGCTGATGGCGCATCTAAGTGACTGCAGGCTGTCCACCACCATCTCTCCAGCCAGCAAGGAGAAGTCTTTCAGGCAGCTCCACTCCACTGCAACACACACACACACACACACACACACACAGACAAATCAGGTTAGGTTCATTAGCACAGGGTCTTTTCTCTGTTGATTACAGATCAATTGTTCCTCTAGAGCTGTAGGCAGAACCATTAACCTTCTGATTGCCTGAGACCTCCCCTCTCCTCCAGTCTCCTCTTCTCCCATCCTCTCTCCTCGCATCGAATCCCACCTCCTCTCATCCCTTCTCCTCCATCTTCCTCTCATCCCCTTTCCTCTCACCCCTTCCTCTCCTTCCCTCATGCCAGCTCTCTGCCTGTTCCCGATGGAAAATGATGTGTGTGTGTACCTCTGTACTTGGTGACCACCGTTGAGTTGAGGCAGTGCGGTTCCTGGAAGGAG
This sequence comes from Hypomesus nipponensis, assembly GCF_054491055.1. Lineage (NCBI taxonomy): Eukaryota > Metazoa > Chordata > Actinopteri > Osmeriformes > Osmeridae > Hypomesus > Hypomesus nipponensis. The sequence continues at coordinate 8,341,955 of NC_140373.1, read as the reverse complement.
ACGGTCAGAGAGGAGCTGCTGGTCACGCTCAGACGAACCATGGACGGAGCCTTGGGCACACCTACGCAAGGGTGCACACACACACGAGACACTCTGTTAACACACACACACACACACAGGAGGTTAGTGTGGGTGTAAGGACATCTAATGGCTTCTCTTCCTTATCAAACACCTGCCATCCACACCCTGTGTATAAACAAGCCTTTATGGTTGGGTTCAAGTGTGTTTTGTCTATGGAGTTTGTGTCTGAAATGTCTGACTGCTGTTCAGTCCAGGTGATCCCTTCCCCCCTGTACTGACAGGCGTGCTGGACGCCGGTCCTCATGCGCTTGTACAGCCGGCTCCTCCACTCCCACGCTCGCAGGGCCTGGTCCTTGCTGCAGGCGTCCAGGCTCAGGGCCTCTCTCTGGGGCTGGGCTACCAGCTCCCCTGCCCTCCGCTCTGCCTCCACCACCAGCCGGCTCAGGTGGGCTTCTCGGCTCTCCACACTCACGACTACACACACAAGCACACACACACAACAAACACACACACACACGCACACATGTATATTGGATTAGGAACGGTTTATCATACAAAACACATTAGCTTCTCCTAAATGAACACATTATGATATACAGAAGAGCGTACACTTTGAAAAGTAAAAATAACAGTATAGAAAGCTCCACCAATTATTATGGGCACACCACAGGTAACCAGGGAAAGGTATAAGTAAACACCGGAAAAGGCACATTATCTTGAAACACAGGGTACATGGTTGTCATGGCCACTGGACACAGGTTGTCATAGGCAACAGAACACAGTGTCTTTAGAGTAGGAAGACGCAGTGTGTGTGTCCCCAGTGTGTATTATATATTTATATATAATACCTGTGATTTCCGCTTAATTTCTCCAGAATCAGTTAGAAAGACACAGGAAAGCAGAGAGAGAGAGAGAGAGAGAGAGAGAGAGAAGAGAGAGAGAGAGAGAAAGAGAGGGAGAGAGAGAGAGAGAGAGGGAGAGAGAGACGCCGCTGCTTCTCCAGGGTGTTAGTCCAGGTCGCCCATGGCCCTACCCACAACCCCAGCAGGAGAACATGGCTGCATGTTCTATCTCTCTGGGCTACACATATTTACGGACCATGACAACTTAAAACACATACACTAGACACCTCTCTACACCAGCACGAGAGAGAGAGAGAGAGAGAGAGAGAGAGAGGGGGGGGGGAGATGGATAGATAACCGAACAATCATGACTGACGATCATGAGTTAACTGTGGACAGACATGGAGGTTAACAGTGGCTAACTGTAGTTAATCGTTGGGTCTATAAATTAACGTGGGTCTGTTAAACCAAGGGCCTGAAACACACACAGTCTCCCATTGTTTGACTGGCCGCTAGGGAAGGACTAAATACCCCCTCAACCCCCACCCCAGGGACCCTAGGAGGGCTCGTAAATTACCCCTCCACCCCTGAGCCTACAGTAGGAACCAGACTGTCAGGACCTTGCCTGACTGATTTACTTGGCACTTGAGGAATGACATCAACATAAAGCAAAACGCCCCTGGAGAAAAAACACTGCAATGTTTACATTCTGTTTGTTTATAAAGAGGGGAGTGTGCTATGGAGAGGAGAGGGGGGGAGAGGAAAGGAGAGGAAAGGAGAGGAAGGGAGAAAAGAGAGGAGAAGGAGAGGTAAGGAGAGAAGAGAAGCGAGGTGAGGAAAGGAGGGAGAGAAGCCTCCAGTGTTTTAGCAGCTCTAAGCTGCCCTGGAGGATAATAAATCACTTAACTCTAATTGGCCGGCGTTACATGCATCATTGGAAAAGTTAAACCATTAAACGACATACCTTGTTAGGGCTGTTCAGTTGGGATGGGGAGGGAGGGGCTGGAAGGTATGGGGGGTGGGTAGTGGGTGAAGGGAGGGAGGGATGGAGGGAGGGAGGGAGGGAGGGAGGGAGGGAGGGAGGGAGGGAGGGAGGGAGGGAGGGAGGGAGGGAGGGAGGGAGGGAGGGAGGGAGGGAGGGAGGGAGGGAGGGAGGGAGGGAGGAGGGGTAAGGAGGTTTGGGGATGGGGTTTTAGGGGCTGAGTCTAAAGTAGCCAGTGTTTTGTGTCAGACAGGCCTGTAGACACACACACAGACACACTGAGGGGCTTGTGAGTCCGAGCTGTCAGACCAGGTAGTTCCCACCTGTCCGGCTCCCACAATGCTCTCTACTGAGTGTGTTCTCACCAAGACAGTGTGCATATGCAGGGCGGCACTTCAATGCCACTACATTTCTATGTGAGCACTGCTAGTGAGTACATATATATATATATATATATAGAACTGAGGAGGGCAATTCAGTGTGTGCTTGTGTTTGGCTGCGAGCCTGTCCCTGGGTGTGTGTGTGTTACCGTACGTGTGTGTGTGTGTGTGTACTCACAGTGGGGACTCTCCTTGCCTCCAGCCTTAAGCAGCAGCTTTGCGATGGGTGTGTTGTTGGTCATGACAGCGATGTCCAGTGGTGTCAGGCCCTGGCTGCTGGGTGTGTTCAGATCCAGCTCCTCAGCACTGTACTGGTACAGCAGGATCTGCACTGCGTCTACATCCTGCTGCTCCACTGCCTCAAACACACACTCACTGCCCGGCACAGTCTAAACACACACACGCACGCACACACACACACACACACACACACACACAGACAGACAGACACATACACACATGTATTCGGAAACACGCACATGTCAACACACATACGTGTACAAACACACACACACGCATGCATCCACACATACACACACACACACGTACAAGATAGGGGTATTACATCATAGTCATTGTATGTTCAAGTCAGACAAATAAACACTCTCCTCGTATCAGTTAATAACACCGCTTGTCCAATCAATACCACTCACATTCCACACCATGGCTGGCATGCCACAATATGATTAGGTCTAGATGGCGTCGATGTGGGCTGAAGCCAGATAATAGCCAAACTCATAGATTACAGATACATCACCAATCACAGCTATCCTATAATGCAAGGAATCTATGTGTGTCTGTGCAAGTTTTATAGTGGGATTTCAGGTTGACTTTAGTGGAACGATTAGCTGGTGAACCGGGACTGGGAGAAGTTGTAGTTTCGCAGGTGTCCGTTTCAGAGCCCCAAGACGTGCCGTACCGCGGTTCACTTAGTTTAAATAACCGCTTCGCGATAGAAAAAATATAATTTGCCGATATGTGTCGCAATCGATCCCTTTCAGTCACGTTTGAGCTGGCACAATCGATCTTGCTAAGCTCCACTAAGCACCTGATTAACTGATCTCATGCGACACTGTGAAGTTGAAATGCTGTGGATTTCAGTTACCGAAAAATAACATTGAATCAGATTCTTTCAAATGGTTCTTTCATGGATGAAATGCTGGCTAGCTGACTAAATGAAAGTCTGCATACAAGTGGATACTTGATTTCAGTATAGATCAGGGGATTTGTTTACATGAATTCATGCATTTTCTGATGCGAAAACTCTGCATTGGCAATATGTTCAAAATAATTAGAAATAGTTTTCATGATGTGGTTGAACAAGTAAGTTTGAGAATATAAATTAAATACTGATCTGAGAAATGTAGGGACCAAAGTCACTGAAAACAATGGTCATCACTGGCTGCATCATGGGTACTGCACTGTCTATCTATAATACCAGAAATCTGTGTGTGTCACAGGATCGTACTCACCGCCTGCATTACGGGCACTGTGCACTAGTGCTTTTCAAATCTAATCTAAAGTTTGAAATAACTACAGTCAAGTGGCATATGGAAAGGCAAATATTGACGGCTACATCAAACAAGCAGTCCAGTTGTAATACTGCATCATGTAGAGGCTGACCATGTAAAGTACACAGCTAATAAGATGGCACCAATGGTGACACATGTCCAAAGCTGTCCGTGCCTTGTGTGTGTCACAAAGACAGTGAAAGAGTGTGTTTGTGGCACCCCAGAACATGCTGTGGCTGAACAAGCTTAGCGGTTGGCATTTAAAGATGAGCCACAACAGACAGGACATCAGCAGAACTGCAGAGTGAGACAGAAAGGTGGAGGGAGGGAGGGAGGGAGGGAGGGAGGGAGGGAGGGAGGGAGGGAGGGAGGGAGGGAGGGAGGGAGGGAGGGAGGGAGGGAGGGAGGGAGGGAGGGAGGGAGGGAGGGAGGGAGGGAGGGAGGGAGGGAGGGAGGGAGGGAGGGAGGGAGGGAGGGAGGGAGGGAGGGAGGGAGGGCAACACTGGATTTTGGAAACAGGTTGACACACACAGTTTGTTAAATTAGGATTTCTATTTAAAAAATGATTTAAATAAGGGCTTTAGGATGTCACTGCCTTCCATGTTATCCATTATAGTACAGACTAGTGTGTGTGTGTGTGTTGTTAAGAGGGGGGTGTACCAGCAGGCAGTAGATCAGTGATAACAGCATTAGAGAGATACACCAACCGAATCTCCATTGATCGCTGTGTCCCAGACAGTCCTCGTCACCTGACCCCTTGTGACACACACACACACACTTACCGAGGCTTTGCGAAAGCGGTCTGAGCGTCCAAAGAAATATGCATCCTCGAACGAGGAGGAGGAGCTTCCCTTCAGCTTCTCTGATAGGTTCCTGTAGAGCCGCTTGGCGGCATTGGGGGAAGCAGGACCCCCAGGACACTTCCTGGTTTGGGCCAACTGCAGGCTCTGCATCTGCTGAGTCATACTGAGGGGGAGAGACCTGGACGGAAGGGGAGTGGGGGGATGAGAAGGAGGGGGGGGCAGGGGGGCAGGGAGGGAAAGAACTTACTTAAATGATAAATGATGTCAGTATGTTACCAAGGTGATCGAGAATAAAAAAAATATGCTATTGGCCAGGGGTTTAAGTTCCAGGAACAAGCGGCCAAGTGTGTAATGAATTTATGATGTTGACGGTCTTTTTCCTAGAAACAACCCCCCCCAGACACGCACACACAAAAAAACTCTAGCCTCCAACTCGCTGATTCCTGTCCCCAACAAACCCACAAATGTATACAGTCACTCAACATGATTGGATATCGACATGGGATAAAAGCCTGAGAAGAAACATGAAAGGGTCTCATAAGACCTGGTGATTCCACAACCCTAACACTTTCACTCAAGGACCTTTAGTGGATGGATGGGAGCTGGAAGAAAGAGTTGCATTTTAGACGCACAAGAGCACTGATTACTTGTTAAAAGCGTTGTGTCTTTGCCTGCCTTACTCTGTACTGTGCATGCGCTTTTGTGTGTGTGTTTGTGTATTTGTGTAAGTAAGTGACTGGGATAGTGAGGGAGTGAGATCACTAAGTGGATAGTGCTCTCCTGTAGAATTGCCTGTCATCTTTGAGAAGTATGTTCTTGAGACATTGCTTTGGCAATCTAGAGTGACCAACTAGTACAGGACGATTCTCTAAGGCACAATCCTTGAAAGACATGGATTGCATCTGAAAGGTTTCTGGGTGAAAAGAAATAGGATAGCGTTTTCTCATGTTTTGATTAATTGATCACTATCCTGGCCTTTGTGGGCTTTGGTATTGATTGGCATATCTGCCTGGTAAGGGGTGTGCTGCAATATCTTCCCAAAAGCAGAGTAGGGAACATCAATTAAAGCAAACATAATTAGTTGCACTGCAATGTGTGTGTGTGTGTATGCATGCATGTGTGTCTTGATACTTCTGGACAATAGTTGTCCATTAATAAGAGAGAGGAATAGGAGAGAGGAGAGAGGGGAGAGAATGAGAAAGGAGAAGAGGGAGAGGTGGCATGTCGAACATGCCAGGGACAGACTGACAGATGCAGCAGTGGAGCACAGAAATGAGTTAGAGGTGAGAGAAGAAAAGTTATTGAGATACTCATTGAGATACAAACAATAATACAGACTCACCTACAGACTTCCTCCTCTCCAGACAGACTCACCTAAAGACCTCCTCTTATCAACAGACACACCTACAGACCTTCTCCTATCCACAGACACACCTACAGACCTCCTCCTATCCACAAACACACCTACAGACCTCCTATCCACAGACACACCTAGAGACCTCCTATCCAGACAGACACACCTACAGACCTCCTCCTATCCACAGACACACCTACAAACCTGCTCCTATCCACAGACACACCTAGAGACCTCCTATCCAGACAGACACACCTACAGACCTCCTATCCAGACAGACACACCTACAGACCTCATCCTATCCCCAAACACACCTACAGACCTTCTCCTATCCACAGACACACCTACAGACCTCCTCCTATCCACAGACACATCTACAGACCTTCTCCTATCCACAGACACACCTACAGACCTCCTCCTATCCACAGACAGACCTACAGACCTCCTCCTATCCACAGACACATCTACAGACCTCCTCCTATCCACAGACACACCTACAGACCTCCTCCTATCCACAGACACACCTACAGACCTCCTATCCACAGACACACCTAGAGACCTCCTATCCAGACAGACACACCTACAGACCTCCTCCTATCCACAGACACACCTACAAACCTGCTCCTATCCACAGACACACCTAGAGACCTCCTATCCAGACAGACACACCTACAGACCTCCTATCCAGACAGACACACCTACAGACCTCATCCTATCCCCAAACACACCTACAGACCTTCTCCTATCCACAGACACACCTACAGACCTCCTCCTATCCACAGACACATCTACAGACCTTCTCCTATCCACAGACACACCTACAGACCTCCTCCTATCCACAGACACACCTACAGACCTCCTCCTATCCACAGACACATCTACAGACCTCCTATCCACAGACACACCTAGAGACCTCCTATCCAGACAGACACACCTACAGACCTCCTCCTATCCACAGACACACCTACAAACCTGCTCCTATCCACAGACACACCTAGAGACCTCCTATCCAGACAGACACACCTACAGACCTCCTATCCAGACAGACACACCTACAGACCTCATCCTATCCCCAAACACACCTACAGACCTTCTCCTATCCACAGACACACCTACAGACCTCCTCCTATCCACAGACACATCTACAGACCTTCTCCTATCCACAGACACACCTTCAGACCTCCTCCTATCCACAGACAGACCTACAGACCTCCTCCTATCCACAGACACATCTACAGACCTCCTCCTATCCACAGACACACCTACAGACCTCCTCCTATCCACAGACACACCTACAGACATCCTCCGATCCACAGACACACCTACAGACCTCCTATCCAGACAGACACACCTACAGACCTCCTCCTATCCAGATAGACCCACCTATAGACCTCCTCCTATCTACAGACACAACTACAAACCTCCTATCCACAGACATACCTATAGACCTCCTCCTATCTACAGACACAACTACAAACCTCCTATCCACAGACACACCTACAGACCTCCTCCAATCCACAGACACACCTACAGACATCCTCCTATCCACAGACACACCTACAGACCTCCTATCCAGACAGACACACCTACAGACCTCCTCCTATCCAGACAGACCTACCTATAGACATCCTCCTATCCACAGACACACCTACAGACCTCCTATCCACAGACACACCTACAGACCTCCTCCTATCCACAGACACACCTACAGACCTCCTATCCAGACAGACACACCTACAGATACAGACAGATGGATAGATAGATAGACTGATAGATATATAAATAGACCGATAAACAGATGCGGAGATGAACTGACAGAGAGACCGAGAGGAAATATCAATCAGATGTAGTGAAGCCACTGTAAGCGCCAAAGTGACAATAACAGTAACGGCAGCATGGACCGCGTCTGCAAGACTAGAACTTATCGGTGTAACAGTTCTCTCCATCTCTCCATACACCACCAGCAGATCCGTTCAAATAGTCCACACTGTCATGCTTAAGAGTGGCGAGCAGAATGTGTGTGTGAGCGTGTGTGTGAGCGTGTGTGTGAGCGTGTGTGTGAGCGTGTGTGGGAGTCCTCCTACCTGTCCAGGCTTTGCGAGGTCCGAGCGGCTCCTGGGTAGAGGAGAGGTCTGAAGTCCTTAATCAGAGCATCTCCTGGTCTCTGGTTCAGTCTCTGAGCCAGTCGTGAGATCTTACTATCCGACCTGACACACACACACACATCAAATAGATAGCGTATTGGGGGTAAGCTGAGATGAACAATGTCTCACAGAGACAGAGAGAAGAGAAAGACAGAGTCAGGGGTGAAAAGAAAGAATAAAGTCAGAAAAGAAGAGAACAACAGAGACAGAAGAAGAGATTGATGTAGAGAAGAAGAAAAAAGAAGGGCAGCCCTGGACAGAATGGAAGATCAGAGAGAAGGAGATGATAAAGACAAGTCCTGCTGCTTACTCTCTCTCTCTCCAGGGGAATCCAGAAGATGAGGGACTCTCTCAGTTAAGCCTAGCCCAGATAAGAGGCTCGTCCCTGGCTGTGCCAGTACAACCCAGTCCCTCTCTGGAGATTTTTATCCGCACATCTTCTGACTAAAGCCTAGAAACAAAGATAAATCTCCTACTGAGTCCTCCAGGGCAAGCCGCCTCTCAGAGCAGCGTATCCCACATCCAAAGCATCTATCCGGGGTCTCTCTCTCTGGCTGGTGTGGCTCCACTGGAGCTTGATCCTCCCGGGGGGAGGATGGGAGCCGCGGGGCCAGGGTGTGAAGCCCTGTCCTGGGTCAGAGTGATGCTAGCGAAGCTCCTGTCTGGATCTGACGATCGTTCACTGGATGACTGGCTGGCTGACTGCACCAAGCACCTGTTCTACACTGAGCATCGAGTGAGTGCATCTCACATCTGCTACGGTGCGCACACACACACATCACACGCGCATGCACGCACACGCACTGATTCACACACTAGGAGCACAGAGAGAGAGGAGAGAGAGAGAGGAAGAGAGAAATCGAGAGAAATCGAGAGGGAGAAAGATACAGCAAGAGGGAGAAAGATACAGCGAGAGAGAGAGAGAGAGAGAGAGAGAGAGAGAGAGAGAGAGAGAGAGAGAGAGAGAGAGAGAGCCAAGAGCGATAGAGGAAGAGAGAGAGAAAGCGTGAGCGAGAGGGAGAGGCTGCTGTTGTAAGAGGGGGGTTGGAGAGGTGAACGTTCGGCAGAAAGTGAGAATGAGCTCCTAGGGAGGTAGAGTGATGCTGGGTGCAGACACAAACACGCAAACGCGCACACACACATACACACACACAGGAACACACACACACATTACACTAAATTGCCCATTCAATATTGAGGAGGCTTCTGAAAGAAAATGGGGGAGAAAGGGGGAGGCGGGCACTGCAAGAGAGAAAGGGGAGGCAGAAGAGAGGGGGGTGACCTATTGTTAGGGCGAGAAGGGGAGGGAGAGGAGAGAGCTGGGGCTGGAAAGGAGGGTGGAAGGAGGGCGGAAAGGGGGCTCCGAGGAGTAGAGAGGGGACGAAAGAGGAAGGAGATAATATCAAAAGGGCAATGTCGGGATGATAGAGAGGGGGAGAAGAGGGAAGGGGGAAATACCTGTTGCGTGACATTAGAGGAGGGGAGAGGAGAGCTCTGTGCTGTCGCTCATCTCCTCTCTTTGTCTTATCTGTAGAAACAGCTGCTTGATCTACCACAGGCAACAGTGTGTGTGTGTGTCCGTTTGTGCGTGTGTGTGTGTGTCTGTGTGCTGGGGGGGGGTTCTCATCTCTGCCAACAATGTCAGTATAATAATAGGTGTGTAAATAAGAGAGGATGATACTGTGCATGTGCCACTGCATAGAGCTAACACACACGCACACACACTCACAAGCACGCCCACATGCATTATCACACACACACACGCAAACCAAGCCAAATTAAATGGGATATTGACAGGGATGGGGCTGTCTAGTAGCTTGATAAAACACCTGTGTCTGTGTGTGTGTGTGTGCGCGTGTGTGTGCTTGTGTGTGTGTGTGTGTGTGTGTGTGAGCGTGCGTGCATGCGTATAGGGAACCTGTGCGAGTGGTTGGGTTGAGAAGATTCCTCCGTCGCTGTCCAGCTGTCTGTCTCTGCTTCCCTGCTCTCTCCACACTCCCACACATACAAACATACAGCTCTGCTCCTTGGTCCTGGACATAATGAACACACTAATTTTTATGGCTATGAACTACCCATGGAAAAATACTGAGCATTTTGACCTCCACACACACACACACACACACACCACTGTTTTGGAATAATTTGCCTGCAATGATCAATATTTGAAATATATATATTTTACCTAGCCTTAAGTTCCTCTAGACTATAAAACAGGGAATAATATACCACACAACACTAACATGAGTAAACATGTGAGAACTGTCCACTCTGCGTGGTCTTTCTTTTGGCAGAAATCCAGACAGACCCCCCCACCCCCCTCCTCCTCCACCACCCCCTCCTCCCTCCTCCTCCACCCCCCCCCCCACCCTCCTCCTCCCTCCTCCTCCACCCCCCCCACCCCCCTCCTCCTCCACCACCCCCCCCACCCCCCTCCTCCTCCTCCACCCCCCCCACCCCCCTCCTCCTCCACCACCCACCCCCCACCCCCCTCCTCCTCCACCACCCCCCCCCCCACCCCCCTACCAATATGATGCTTTTCCTCCCAAGACCATCAGCTGGCTCCTCCAGACCAGAGGGTCCTGCTGGGCACTGCTTGCTGCTGTCAGGGTGGGGGATTTTCCAAAGAGCATCAATAAGATACTGGCACTATGAGTGGTGTATATAACGCTGGAGAACAGTGATCTGTGTGTGCGTGTGTGTGTGTGTGTGGGGGGGGGGGGGGGTGTATGTGTGCGGTCTGCTCATTCAAATAATATTCAATTTCTGTTTCTTTCAATTAAACAACCCAAAGTGTCTCAGAATGCTGGAACTAACAAATAGGTGGCATTTCCTGTGTTTGTGGACATGGTGTTCCCACCTTCTTGGATCACTGATTCAAGAATGCCTCATAACCCCACTGTTTCCATGGTTCCCATTCAGAAGCAACCAGTGGGGGTAAGAGAGAGAGAGACAGACACAGAGAGAGAGAGAGAGAGAGAGGGGGGGGGGGTGGGGAGGGAGGGAGAGAGAGAGAGAGAGAGAGAGAGAGAGAGAGAGAGAGAGAGAGAGAGATAGAGAGAGAGAGAGAGAGAGAGAGAGAGAGAGAGAGAGGGAGGGAGGGCGTGGGGAGAGAGAGAGATAAAGAGAGAGAGAGAGAGAGATAAAGAGAGATAAAGAGAGAGTAAGAGAGAGGGGGGAAGAGGGAGAGAGGGAAGTAGGATGGATTGAAGGAAGGTGATAGGTAGGAGCACAGCAGGGATGGACACAACTAAACACTGTTGTACTGGACTGAGGACTGAGGACTAAGGTAACATACAGGCTAAGAAACAGGTTTGGTGATGAGAAGCACCCTGACTGAGGGGTTGGAGATGGTGGGAGGATGATCTATGACCTCTGACGCACACACACACACACTTCACCTCTTCTCACCCAACACAATCATTCTTCAGTGCACCACCACCTCCTTTTGGTTCTCTCACACACTCAAACTCTCTCACACACACACACACACTCACACCTTTCCTGTCCATCCAAATGCATCCATCACTATACTTTACTTACACACCCAAACAGTCAGGCAGATAGGAACAAAAGAACAAACACAGGTGTGAGGTGCTGGAAGAAAATGGTGATAGAGACAATGATGTCAGAGGAGAGAGAGTGCAATGTGAGGGTTGGTAAGTGGAAGTGTTTTGGAGGGAAAACAGCAACAACAACAAAGGAAAAGAGCAACAAAATGGAAGAAACAAAGAATAAGAGTATGTGCGGGAGTGCGTCAGAGCAGTCTGTCTGCAGTCACGACATGTTAGATAGCTGCTCTAGGCTATTGCTAATGTTTGTCCTTCTGTGTGAGTGAGTGCCCTTACACATGTTTGTGCTCTATTCTCAAGACTATGCAGATTATGCAACTCCAACATCTCTTCACCCAACATAACAAGTAAATACAGTAAATCTGGTAAATACAGATTCTGGTAAATACAGATTGTTCCTTCATTCTAACCACCAAATAACCTTTAGAACTATGCACATCTGAATTTTCTTCTGTTTGACCTTCATGCCTATTTGTAACTGTAGATAAGTTTGTTTATTAAGTTCAGGGACAAGTTCATATTAATGTTTCCCAGCTTTGCAGAACATGAATCATGAAGTTCTACAGCAAAACATTAAAAGTTTCTATATGGCAGTAGTGTGTCTGTACTGTGACAGTCACCTTTGAGACTGATAGTTACCATGCCAACACATCACCAAGCATTGGAAGCAAGAGAACTGTGGTAACACAAGAAAACTCTCACAGTGTTTCCCCAAAAACATCCTATCATTCTATACAGTACGGATGTATATGGTATCTGCCAAACTAAATGTCTGGTTGTCTGAACATTGGGTGGCACAGTCGGTGTGGGTGTAAACCCATGTGCTGCAACATCCACACGACCCCAGGTCAATACAACTACCGCTGCAACAGAATTTACAGACACAACGGTATCTCATTTGCATCACAACACTCGCGCACGCTTGCATTGAAAGTCGATTCTGTGTTAAGTGCGTGGGCGGTACTGCTGACACGACTCTGCCTAGTCCCAGTAACAGGAGAACAGCTTGCCTGCCCTCTCTCTCTCACACACACACACACACACACACAAGTATACACACATACACACAAACACTGCTCACCTTGGCATGTAAAAGGTTTCATTAGCAGACAGACTCAATGGGCTAATTCCACTGTGTTTACAGACAGGGCCCATCTTCCACCTGGCTCTGTTATGCAAGCAGACAACCTCTCAGCTGGCTCTGTTGTGCAAGCAGACAACCTCTCAGCTGGCTCTGAAACCTAAGGACAATGCAAATGCTCTGTTCTCCAGAGAACACTGGGAAGACTAGAGCAGGAGAGAGTGACGGTGTTCTGGCATTCACAAGACTGATCACACACAAGCCTGAGTTTTAATGGAACATATAAAGTGGACAGTGAATAGAAAAGTTTAAGTGAATGTAATGGTTTATGTAACAGACACAGAAAGAAGCACTGATTCTGGGCAGAAGTAAACATTTCATGAGAATAGAATAGTTTATGTAAGAGAGTGCTACTTAAATAAGTCTGATGACACACCCAGAGAGAGAGAAGAGAGGATATAGGGGACACAGAAAGAGAGAGAGTGAGAGAGACAGAGTGAGAGAGAGAGGGAGAGAGACAGAGAGAGAGAGAGAGAGAGAGAGAGAGAGAGAGAGAGAGAGAGAGAGAGAGAGAGAGAGAGAGAGAGAGAGAGAGCTTAGTCTGGACCTGTGTTGTCCTTTTTAAGCTTGGCCACTCTGGGGTCAGAGAGTGGGACTGAGAGAGGCTAACAATTTCCTAATATAAAACACACACACACAAATCCCTACACAAAAACACAAGTACATCCATATACAAACCCCAACACACACACAAATGTGTAACAGTTCTGAAATGGAGAATAAACTGAACTAGGAGACCTCTCCTTCCGGCACACACCCTTCCTCTATACCTCCATGGCTCCCCTTATTTCCATAGCAACCTTTCCAGAAACCATCAGACTTTATGGTTGCAGTGGGTCTCATTGTCTCCCACTGATTGCAGCTGCTACTGCTGTAGAATGTCACCACACTGTCACACAATACAGCCCCCACACTGCACTTACATCCAAATTATACACCACAAAAAAACAACACACGCTGTCTACACACGATGTGTTACAAAGCATGCACCACAACAGCCCCTCCATACCAGTGTGGACAGAGAGGTGGGGACCACATCAGGGGGATTTGGGTCCACGTGTGGGTCAGAATTCCCAAGTGCATGCTGGGTAAGTGTCAAGCGCAGGGTGCAGTGTCAAGCCTTAGAGACAGTAACTAAGGGGCTTGGGGGGGGATCGATCAGACAACACAGGAGCATCACACACACACACACACACACACACCACCTGACATGTCACATTCACATGAGGAATGTGAAAATATGTTCATTACCTTTTTCTTTTATCATATCTCTCCCTCTCCCTCTCTTGGTCTGTCTCTCTCTCCATTGCTCTCTCCTGCCTTTTCTCCCTCTATGTCCCCCCCTCGCTCTCTCTCCCCCCGTGTCCCCTTCTCTCCATGTCTCCTCTCTGTCTCTATGTCTCCTCTCTTTCCCTTTCTATGTCTCCTATCTCATTATATCTCTATCAATCTCTCTCTCTCTTTATCTCTTGCTCTGCCTACTTAAAGTATTAAAGACAGTTGGATATCTAGATTCTTGTGGGTACTGATTAAAGGGGAGAAACTAGCAAAGTTTGACAATAAAATAAATGTCTGCCCCCCACCCAATACCACAGTGAGTCACACACGCGCACACACACAGCGTGTGTCTGCCTGATCACTCTAAACGTCAAACCCCATCTGTCCAAGGACATAATAGACTAGTTATAATAATGGAAATAGTCACCATGGCGACAAAGGCCACAGAGCGTCAGGGGGCTACTGTGTCCTTGGTCAGTGCTGGGTGCAGGATTTCTGACGGTTCACTGACACATCAGGGGTGGAAGGGGCACAGCACAGCCAAGAATGACAGACAGAGAAATGCTCAACTAAAGTCATTCCACTTTGGCCATCCTTGATGTAGTTATGTGTATGTGCCGCCCTCTCTAATCTAATGAGGGCTGTGGCTGGGAATGATGGGCAGTGTGAAGGTATGAAGACTGCTGGCTGAGTGGATGTTGGCTTATGGCTGGTCTGGCTGGCAGGCTGACTGACTGGTGGAATGACTGACTGGCTATATGGCTGGCAGGCTGACTGACTGGTGGAATGACTGACTGGCTATATGGCTGGCCGGGTGACTGACTGGTGGAATGACTGACTGGCTATATGGCTGGCAGGCTGACTGACTGGCTGGCTGAATGCCTGGCTGGATGTATGGATACATGGCTGGCTTTTACGGCTGGCTGGCTGTATGACTGATTGTTATGCAAGGCTGTATGTATGGCTGACTGTTATGGCTGACTGAATGACAGAATGAGAGCAAGTTGAGCAACACTTACTTCTTTCTTGTGTCGTATCTGCCGGTGGTTCCAAGACTCTGCAGAGGAGATAGATAAGATCAATAGACAGAATGAAAGAAAAGAAAAAGAGAGAGAGAGAGAGCAAGACAGACACATATAGAGAGAATGATCATTATGTATGTGTGAGCACGTTCCAATGGCATGCATGACCAGCATCAATTCAAGGGAAGTTCTTGTCTACATAAATGCCCTTGGTCCAGACAGAACAGCCCTGGTCTGCCAGCAGCCTTCTCTAGTGGGACACCTGCCATTGGGATCTGTCAGTGGAAGTACTGTGTTCTGAGTTGGAGTTAGGAAATATGTTAGGGAACACGGTAGACAACAGAAAAGTTTCCCTGAGGACAGAGGGGAGGTGTGTGTGTGTGTGTGTGTGTGTGTCGGTGTATTTTCTGCTCTTGTGTGTGTCGGTATGTGTGTGTGTGTGTGTGTGTTTGATGTAGTGCTGTTTGATGCAGGGTTCTGCTCTTTTTTGCTCTGCTCTAATGTATTATAGTCTTTTCTGCTGTTTTTCTTTATTCTATGGTGTTATTGAATGGTGTTCTACTTTGGTCTACTATCATTTGGAGCCAGCAGTGGGTCTATGATCTCTGTGAAGAAAGATGCTGCTTCCTGTAGCTCTGTGATGAGACAATCACTCAACCAACTGGCAACAAACAGCAGCACTCTGTCCTGTCTCTGTGCACACACATGCACACCACACGCACGCACACCACACGCACGCATACACAAGCACACACACAGAATGTCTGGAGTTTACATCCGAGAACCAGTCGACTAAAACTCAATCCTTCTTACTTCCTTTCAGCCGCTGAACCTCCACCTTTCTTGTAAACCAAAGACAAGCCTGATGCGCCACATCCCATTTCTTGTCTGACTGGCGCAAATGTCATTCTTGTCGTACATGTTCCATACAAGAAAGTGTTTTAGTGTTCATTTCAGTGTGATAGTGTCTATTACAATGTGTTTCAGTGTGTAACAGTGTGTGTGTGTGTCGGTTGTTTCAGTATGTAACAGAATGTGTGCATGTGTGCACGTGTGTCGGTTTTAAGTGCGTATGTGCAGGGGTTGTCCAACAGGCATTCTAACAGGATCTGTCTGTTCACGAACACTGCATAGGAGAGAACAGAGCTCGCTCTCTCTCACTCACCCACTCCCTCGCTCCATCAACCCATTCTTCTCCCTCCCTCCCTCCCTCCCTCCCTCCCTCCCTCCCTCCCTCCCTCCCTCCCTCCCTCCCTCCCTCCCTCCCTCCCTCCCTCCCTCCCTCCCTCCCTCCCCCCTCCCTCTCCTCCTCTCTCAGGTACATTTAAACAGATGGCAGCTTCAACAAACAGCTCCTGATGCTCTGACATCCATCTGTCAGCCTGTCACTCACACCGACACATTGAAAGAAAAAAAGCAAGTGGCCACGAGTTCTTTCGCATGTCAATGTATTGTGAACCACTCATATGCTGTAGACGTGTACAGGGGGTGATGTGATGTACACATCTAAAGCCTCGGGTCCCAGACAAAACGACACTCCGCCGCGGTCTTATGAGGTGTGTAGATGTGAGGCAGACTGCTGATATTTGGAGAATGTCAACCTCACTGACTGGTCTTCGCGGACGTGTTCACCTCTGCCTGTCTGTCTGTCTCATCTCTGGGACGGGCAGGAGAGTGTGTGCGTTCGTGTGCCGGCGTGTGGCGGAGTCTGTGCCTTTGTGTGCGTGTGTCCTTTGGTCGGTGGGTGCGCCCCTGAGTGTGTGCGCCTGTGTGTGTATGTGTGTGAGGGGAGCACATCTCCTCATTACTTGGTACCTGTTTGAGACAGTTCCCTAGCGGGTGACCCAAAGCCCTGAGGGAGGCTCTCTACCACAGAGAGACCACTGTTTGTCTTATATAAGAGCACACATAACTGCAAACAGTTAACAGCTACTGATTACATGCAGGTACTTTTTATAAATCATCACACACACACACACACACACACACAGCGGCGGTTTGACGGAAGAGATGAACGGCCGCAAACCAGCGCTCCGGGTATCTGAACTAAAATAACCTCCCTCTTTCTCTCTGACACACAAACACACACACTCACACACAGGTCCATGCAGTCCGTGAGTGATCAGGCCTATCCCAGACAGCCCCAGCCCTCCCTCCTCTACTTCTCACTTCACCTCGCTAATTTGAACAAGGCTTTATTTTGATATTTGTCAGTGGCTGAACTGTAGCGGCTTGTTAGGCCTCTCCCAGGGCTAATTAGGTCAGCAATGCTGGCATTCATGGCCCAGCAAGGAGCCTGGAGACAGGGGAGGTAGAGCTGGCCCTCCTGCCAGCCAGACCCTGGCACCTCCAGAACCTGTGGCTGGACGGCTGGGGCCGGGCTAGGGACAGAAGGCTGCGGAAGGGCTGGGCTGGGCTGGACTAGGCTGGACAGGACTTGGGCTCTGGGACTGGAGACTGGGCTGGACTGTGGTGTTCTGGGTTTGGAGATGGGGTTTGACACTGGCAGCTGGAGCTAGGCTAGGGTGGCTGGCCAGTGCAGGGCTGGGACTGCTGGGTCAGTTATGTGACTCGGGCGAGTGACGGGGCTGGGGGCTGGAGGCTAGGGTCTGAAGTTAAGTGTAAAGTTTGGAGGCTGGAGCAGAGGCTGGGGCAGAGATTGGGCAGAGGCCAGGGGGCCCCATTTCACTACTTATCAATAGATGTTGTGTGAGACGCTAGTTAAGTGCGCGTGCGACAAGTCATATCTCACATGGAGGGGAGGCAGAGTCAGGCAGTGGGACGGCAGCCATCCTTTCTGGCCTGTGTTGTTTTTAGGGATTAGTCCTAATAAGATGGCAGCTTGAATTGATGTCTCTCATATTTCAGTCATGGGGGCCTGGAGCAGCTTAACACACTGAAGCTAGCTGGCCCACACCAGACGGGTGGGAACACACTGCCTAACACACACTCAGTCTGCGCTGTGCACACCCACCCACGCACGCACACACACACACACACACACAGTAATATTGTATTGGCAGGCTTGGTTGGTGGAGTTCTGGGTAATCAGAGCAGCCAGATGAGGCACGTAATAAAGAAGAGAGGCAGAGAGATGTAAGGATATTCAAGAGACTTAGCTCCCAGTAGGAATCATTATCCAACTGCTAATGAGCTTCATGTGCTAAAAGGTACAAAAGATACTGTGGAGCACGCGAGAGAGAGGGGGAGAGAGAGCGAGAGAGAGCGAGAAGGAGAGAGGGGCGAGACAGGCTGAGCAGAGTGACAGTGTCTAAATGAACAGCTCCAGTGTATGTCTCCTTGGGGAGGAAAGGAGCATCCAAGCTGCCAGAAGTATTTGTCTGTCTCCTGCCACCACTCAAGCTTGCCCCCTGTTGGTGCTTCGAGGGAACTACTCCTCTCAATGAGCTTGGCTACAGGCAAAAAGAAAGAGATGTTGCTCACATGAACGCTCACACAGTGTGTGTGGGGCCTGAGTAACAGACAGACTCACAGCAGGTCTGGATAGCTGATGGCTGTGGCTGACATCAAGGAATTCTGCCAGAGACGAGAAGAATGGGAGGAAGAAATGAAAAGATTTGAAGAGGAGAGGAAAATAGATTGCATCTCTTTACATCTCTCGCAAAGGACAGGAGACAAGGGGAAGCGAGAGAGAGAGAGAGAGAGAGAGAGAGAGAGAGAGAGAGAGAGAGAGAGAGAGAGAGAAATATGCTGGGAGATGCTGCCAGGAAGAGAGATAATAGTGTGAGAATGATGCGTCGAGGGAGACAGAGAGACATGAAGAGATGGAGAGAGAGAAGGCTGCATAATGCAGCAGGTCTCCTGACAGTCATCGTCCTCCGCCAGCCTGCCACCTGTCGCTCGCTCGCTTGCTCTCTCTCTCTCTCCTCCTGGCCATACCAAACTTTCCACAAAAACAAGGACGGCCCCTCCGCCTGTCTTTTACGGTCCTGAGGGTGAACGCCCCGGTGGCTTTTCCATCGGCAGACGAGGCGTAGCGACGGCCTCCGAGAAAAACACTGGAATATCTCTGTCACCCCGGGCTGGCTGGCCCTCTCTCACTTTTCTCTCTCTTTCTCTCTCTCTCTATCGTTCTCTATCTCTCAGTTCGTTCTCTCTCTCCCAGCTGGGGCAGAGGCTCTGCCTTCACCATCTGTCCCCCTCCATCTTTCCATGGCTCCAGCACTCTCTGTCTCCCTATATATCCATCACCCTCTTTCCACCTCTATCTCTACATCTTCACTTCTCACTCTGTCTCTCTGTTTGCTTCCACCCTCTGACTTTCTCCCTCATTCTCACTCTCCTCCTTCTATCTCTCTTTTCACTTTTCCTCCCTTCACCTCTCTTGTTCCCTTTCTCGCCCCCTCCAGCTCTTATTCTGTACCTTTCTATTTCTCCCTCTCAATACATCACTCACTTAGGACTAACCTCGTCAGCTGAAGTGAGAATCCACAAACGCAATGACCACACACACAAACCCACCCACACAGCCACACACACACACATACAAACTCACACACTTGTCATGTCCTCCCACCTTCTAACCTGTTTATTGGAGGGCCCTGAATCCAGGACTGTTTTCCCCCATGTCTGTGAAGCAGGAAAGAAACAGAGAGTTCCTCCACCTGACTCCTCCACCTATCAGCTCTGACAGCTCACAGTTGTGTCTGATTCTGACTGAACAGTGCACACTGCTCTGTGCAGACTGACGTCAAACGCTTCACGAACTAGCCTTGAGTCCTTTCAGCTCCCAGTTCTCAGTACTAGTTTGGGCAGGTACGTTGAGGTGATGGTGGGACAAAGCCATGTATCTCTCTCTCTCTCTCTCTCACTCTCTCTCTTTGTCTATCTGTCCCATTCTTTTCATCTAGCTTTCTCTAATACCATGCATCCCTCTCTCTCCCTCTCCCACCCTCCGTCCCTCTCCCCCTCCCTCTCCTTCTCTGGCCTGTGTGGGCTGGCCATTCAGCAGGGTTCGACTCAGAAAAACACAGTCCCACCGGACTCGACATCTGTTATGTAAAAGTGCTCATCAACCCTAACCCAGGGCTCAGACCCTGTCGCAAGGGGACGGGCACGCAGGTACACACACACACACACACACACACGCATACCCAAACGCATGCAATCACACGCACACACACACAGTGGAGTGTGTACTATACTCACATGGATGTTCCGGAGTTTCTTCTTGCCTCTGTCCAGGCGGCTGTGTCTCTGATCTCTGACCGCCGGCTGCAGTAAACGGTCGTCAACGGATACCGTCTTCCTCAAGGACGCGCACCATTCCCCTCCTGCCCCCGCCGTCTCCCGCAGGGGGGGGCTGCTTCCCCCCACGCCATGGTTAGAGGAGGGGCTAGGGGTGCGCTTAGAGGAGGAGTTAGACCGCTCAAAGTCACGCCGGACTGAACCTGAACAGGAGGAACCAGAGATGCACAGCTGTCAACTGACACCACACACACACAAACTCATGCATGCACGCGCACACACATTTATACGCACAATGTTGTAAACTAATACCAACACGCACACACTACCGTAAAATGACACCAGATGCACGCTCACACACACATGCCACAGTCGGCCTACACCACACACACAAACACAGTAGACAGACAGACAGACAGACAGACAGACAGACCTGATGCTGGCGTGTTTAGCAGCAGTGGCGGCAGGAGGGAGCAGAGAACATGACGAGCAGCACATGAGCAGCCAGACAGACAGATAGACAGACAGACAGACAGACAGACAGAGAGACAGACAGAGAGACAGACAGACAGAGAGACAGACAGAGAGACAGACAGACAGACAGACAGACAAACAGAGAGACAGACAGAGAGAGAGACAGACAGACAGACAGACAGACAGACAGACAGAGAGGCCTGACAGCTGTCCTAGGGGACTGGCTACATGGCTACCTTGCTGATTTAAAAGGCTAATTTTTCCTTGTGAAACTCCAGTAAGGACTAATTAAGTCAGTGCTCACTTCAAAGACGCACTCCTAAACATACAGCACACACACACACACACACACACACACACATACACACTAGATGCTCCTCCCTCCTACCCACTCCTTCATGACTGGAAGATTTTGCCAGGTTCCTGTGTTGTGTGTGTGTGTGTGCGCGTGTGTGTGTGTGTGCACATGCGTAGGAGCGTAAATACTGGTGTGTGTTTGTGTGTGGTCTTATTTAGTAAACCAAGAAAGAAGGTTTAGGGTTAGGGTCAGAATTGGTGTTAGGGTTAGAATGACAGGAAGTGTTAAGGATTGGGTTAGGGGTAACACAGTATTGAATGGGAAGGAAATTGTTGGTCCTCACTAGGACAGTAAAACCAACCTGTGTGTATTTGTGTGTGTGTGTGTGTGTGCATGCGCGTGTACGAGCATATATCATGTTTCTCCCCCGGGTGAGTTCAACACAAGAGTATTGTTACAATGTTGGCAGGATGCTCAACTCTACTCCATTAAAAATACATGAGGAGAAGGCAGCTGGACTGGCACATGTTAACTCACTAACACTCTCTAGCCCTGGGCTGGACCTGGACTCACTAACACTCTCTAGCCCTGGGCTGGACCTGGACTCACTAACAAACACACCTAGTACCTAAGGAGCAGCTGCTCTGTGTATGATGTCATTAAGAGCACATGTGTATGTAACCTAACAGTACTGGGGTGGTCCTTATCATCAGCTGTACTGTCATACAAGAGAGAAGACGCTGAGAGGAGAAGTCATATAGATAATGTTCCTCTCCGTGGAGAACCAGCTTCATAGAAGGTGAGGGAACACATCTTTGGTCCAGTGGATATCTATATCTATATCAAATATCAAGTCTATTGGATATCTTTAGTTATATCAAATCCCTTGGGTGGTGGATATCTTTATTAGATCTCTGGTGGATATTTCTCCATTCTGATCAATCTCCATCTCAGCCAGGAGCCCATGACAACAGTCACCGAACATGGGTACCATGACAACAAAGGGCACTACTCTCCCACACACGTCACCGAGTGACATCATCTACCTGTGGTTCTCTTCAGACAGCTACGGGTTAACTTATTTGGTGACACATCATTAAGGTGACCAAATCCCATATGACTGACAGGCATCAGGAGGTGAAGAGGCGGGGCTTAAGGTTTGTTTGGTGTTAGTTGGCTTGTGTCACTAGGCTGGCTTGCATCGTGTTACTGGATTACTCAGTCCAGATACCAAGCTGCCAACATGGCAGACTAGGATTCCTGAGCCGATGTCTTCATCTATGGTTCTGCAACAGTAAACCAGTACCAGGAGGTCTGGTGTACTGGAGAAAGCAGATTGTTTGAGGTCTGTTCTGTCTTTTGCTTTGTTCAAAACAAATACACAAACAGCTCCCAGGAGACCTCAGTCCAAATCTAAAACAATAAAACCAAAACCCGCTATGGCAACGGTTTCCATGGCAACCGTTGCAGTGCCGGGGATGACACAACTGGGGGTCTTTCAAGAGAAAGGGATGTGACAGAAAGAGAGGAAAGAAGAGAGTAAAGCAAACAGCGAGAAGAGAACATATGGGGGGGAGGGGGGGGTTGGGAGGAGAGGACCCTCCTCTTACCCTCCATACCCTCCTTTTCTCTACGCTCATCTTCTCCCCTCTTTGTCCTCAGCTAGTCTGTCCTCTCCTCCCATCCATTTACTCGCATCTCCAGGGGAACACTATTAAGACTAGTTAGACTGCAGGGCTTTTAACACAAGCACACGTGGTACACTTACAATGAAAGCAAACACACACACACACACACTCTCTCATGAACATGGAGACAATATAGTACAAATAACACAGACACAAATGTAAACACAGACATGATCACCCACAAGCAAACACACACACGGGTGAGCTGACTAGAGACGTGTCTCTTTCTGGTGCCTGTTAGTGTCCTGAACACCCTGCATTACAGCACCATCTAGTGGAGAAATATGTGTTTTACAAATAGAGGAGAGAAGGGAAGAGGTGAGGTCAGGTGAGGA
Source organism: Hypomesus nipponensis (assembly GCF_054491055.1). Taxonomy (NCBI): domain Eukaryota; kingdom Metazoa; phylum Chordata; class Actinopteri; order Osmeriformes; family Osmeridae; genus Hypomesus; species Hypomesus nipponensis. The sequence goes on along the minus strand of NC_140373.1, from coordinate 8,318,902 downwards.
AAGGAGAGGGCTGGGGATAGGAGAGGAGAGGAGAGGAGAGGAGAGGAGAGGAGAGGAGAGGAGAGGAGAGGAGAGGAGAGGAGAGGAGAGGAGAGGAGAGGAGAGGAGAGGAGAGGAGAGGAGAGGAGAGGAGAGGAGAGGAGAGGAGAGGAGAGGAGAGGAGAGGAGAGGAGAGGAGAGGAGAGGAGAGGAGAGGAGAGGAGTCTATTTCACAGGAAGAGCTCATTATCATTCTCCAGCAGGGTGGATCTGAGAGACACTAACTTACACAGGAAACAGAGAGTTTCAATAGCATAAACAATCTGTGTGTGTGTGTGTGTGTGTGTGTGTGTGTGTGTGTGTGTGTGTGTGAGTGTGTGTGTGTGTGTATGTGTGTGTGTGTGTGTGTGTGTGAGTGAGTGAGTGTGTGCACGTGCATGCATGCACAATGAACACAGATCTTACGTAGATGAAATTCCTCTCTAAGGAGTAGAAGGACAGACAGGGCTGGAAAGAAAGAAAAGTAACAGCAGAGAAAGGTAGTGAGAGGGAGGTAAGGTCAGAGAGAGGTGGAAGGACGGACAGAGATGGGGGCGGGGCTATGAGGCTGTGAGCTGTGAGGCTGTCGGGCTGTGGAGCTGTGGGGCTGTTGGGCTGTCGGGCTGTGGAGCTGTGATGCTGTGAGGCTGTGGGGCTGTGGAGCTGTGATGCTGTGGAGTTGTGAGGCTGTGAGGCTGTGGGACTGTGGGACTGTGAGGCTGTGAGGCTGTGGGGCTGTGAGGCAGTGGAGCTGTGGGGCTGTGAGGCTGTGAGGCTGTGGGGCTGTGAGGCTGTCAGGCTGTGGGGCTGTGGGGCTGTGAGGCTGTGGGGCTGTGAGGCTGTGAGGCTATGGGGCTGTGGGGCTGTGTAGAGGTTACCTGCAGCATTCCAGTGCAGCCCTCCTGGGCTGGCTGCCAATCGTCTGCGCTTCCTCACGTTGACCCTGCCCTGGGAGGAGGAGTCCCCCGATGAGGTCAGGTTTGTCATGTGACAGGGTGTAGAGGACAGGATGGGGGCGAGCGGTGTGGCCAGGAACGGGGTCTCCCTCCCCAGAGCAGGGGTCAGGAACAGGGCTTCCTTCTCTGGAGGTCTAGAGACACAAAGAGATACAATCAGCAGTTGGGGTGCACTTGATTGCCCAGAAAAATTAAAATATATTAAAATGTCAATGTCAAAGCTTCAGATGCAGGATGAGTCAGGATGTGAAGATGCAACATGGCATGTCGTCAGTCATGCTAGAGGGGAAGAAAGGAGAGAGGAGCGAGGAGGAGAGGGATTACTCCAAGTGACTTGTCATCAGAAGGAAGCCATTAAACAGATAAGGAGAGGAGAGGACAGGGATAAATCACTTTATGACTGAAGGACATGAAACAGCTCTGACTCTCATCTCATCTAACGTTTGAGGCTGTTGCTGTCATTATCAGAATGGACTTCAAAGGAAACAGACTGGAATACACACACACACACAACCTGAACATGCACACACACTCAGTCACACCGACACACAAACACTCACACAAGTACAGTGTATCAGCAGTAGGAGTTAAAATATTCATGATAAGTCTCAAGGACGGAAAATCCACCAGATCAAAAAGGCCCTGGCAATACAGGTGCGTGTTGGCTACTAACAGTTATACCAAATTAAATATATTCTTAAAATATTTAGAAATCCAATAAAAAAAATACACATAGTTTTGTATGCTGGACTGCTGGATTGTGAATAGTCATAGACTTTCAGTTTGACTTCCTCAGATTAGAAAGTGATATGAAAGTAAGGATTATGTTCTACGCAGTTTATCACAGTTATAACAGGTTATAACAGTACACAGGCCCAGTGGTTCTAGTGGACGACACTATAGGTGGATAAGCAGGTTATACCTGCTTACGACAGAATACAGGCTTGATTCAATAGTCAGCTCAATTCCAATTATACTTCTATGAGACTTTACATCTATTGAGTGGTGGCATGCACGTTAATGAGAAGCAAACCTGAAGATACCTGGAGGTAACGTTGTAGCTTCGACTCCTCCACGACCCCCGGCTCTGATCTCCCCTCCGCCTTCTCCTCCTCACAAAGAACTCCAGCAACTCCTCCCAACTCAACATGCCTGCTTCTCCCTGCCAGCGGCACCTCAACGCAGAGGGTTCCCACCATCGCACCAGCGCTCGCTACCCAACGTGAGTGCTTCACACGGCCTAGCTTTCCCTAACATCCCCCTCAAACCACCACTACATGGGGACACCATTACACCTCAACACGAAAACTCCCACCAAGCACGACTTTGTTTTCCATCCTCAGCTCAACGTCTCCACACCTCACCCACGACTCATCCCCAGTCCTCACCGCTACAAACCCTGCTCACCTCGGTCCATCCTCCGACTAGCCTCCCTGCCCAACACTCCTGAAACCAAACGCACGCCAACGCAGCTTGCTACTCAACGTCTCACACGCCTAAGCCTGCTCCTGTCTCCCTGGGTCTCCGCTATGAGTGGACACACGCCACCATGTCTGTTTCTCTGTCTTTCAGTCTAGACGTTCAGAGATAACGAGGGGTCCTGAACTATGGCCGCCATCAACTGCAAGCAAGCTTGTCTACTGGCACTGGTACCTCTTTGGCGGAGTGGTGAGGAAGAGGTGTGTATGTGCATGTGTGTGTGTGTGTGTGTGTGTGTGTGTGTGTGTGTGTGTGTGTGTGAGTGTGTGTGAGTGTGTGTGTGTGTGTGCGTGTGTGTGTGTGTGTGTGTGTGTGTGTGTGTGTGTGTGTGTGTGTGTGTGAGTGAGTGAGTGTGTGTGAGTGAGTGAGTGTGTGCTGCTCTGAGGGTTCCCAGGCTCCACAGTCTCTCAAGGCTAGGCAGGCAACATAATCACACATTATGGCACTGAGGTCCCCAGTCACAGGCAATGGCCCTCTCAAGTGTTCAATGCCCAAAAGGGGTATTAACTTACCTTCCCCTGTGTGTGTGTGTGTGTGTGTGTGTGTGTGTGTGTGTGTGTGTGTGTGTGTGTGTGTGTGTGTGTGTGTGTGTGTGTGTGTGCGCGCGCATGTGCGTGTGTGCCACTGAGAGAATGTGTGTAAGAGAAACACAAAAGCTGAATGGGGAGAATTAAGTCAAGAGTCAAGTGGCTCTGGTGTGTGTGACAGATATCAATCACTAGGGTGCTGTAAGAGATTGGCAGTCCTGCTAGCTACACAGACCTTAGCGGCTCTGAAAGGAGCAGACTGCACTTCCAGGAAAGCCAATGGACTTAATGTGTGTGTTAAGGTCTTGGGTTAGACCATGACTACATTACCCCAGGTTTGGGGTTAGGGTTGGACTATGATTAGGTTACAGCAGGTTTGAAGTTAAGGTAAGACCATGACTGGGTTACTTACAGCTGGGGTTAGGGTTAGACCATGACTGGGTTAATCTAGGGCTGGAGTCTGAGTTAGACCAGGATATTCAGTTTCTTTCCTGAGCAGTACAACATGTCCTTGTTTTCTTTGGCTTCCTTCAGACTCAATTTATCAATCTGTATACACCTGCCACCTCTGTCTTATTAATACAAGGCGACCCACTATCCTCTTTCCTAAGAACTAGAACTCCCACAGTTTAGAACCACCCTTTCCCCCTAACCATACAGGACTTTCAGCTCTAACTACAGCGCTCCTATCACTCCTTGTGGCCTAGAAAGTGAGTGTGTTTAGTGTGTCTTCTGTTACCAGGCCTATGTTGATAGAGTAGATACTACTGTGGTTACCTACCTTTGTGTTTGTGCATCTGTCTCTGCAGTCTCGCAGCCTGTGGAGAGGCAGGGGGCAGGAGCAGGGGAGGTGCAGACGGAGGTGGTGGTGGATGAGGAGCAGGAGGAGGAGCAGGAGGAGGAGGAGGAGGAGGAGGAGTACGTAGACTCCAGTACTCGGGGCAGTAAGGTGGATGGCATGCACAGCCATGTTTCCAAGTCGGAGAACTTGGAGTAGCTCAGCATCTCCAGCACACTGTAGGACAACAAACAGGATCCACTTCATCAACACTATAGGACAAAACAAAGACAACATATTCACTATGTAAACACTGTAGGCAACAAACAGGATCCACTATGTAAACACTGGACAACACTGTTAACTACAACTGGCCTCTAATCTCTCCATATGCACTATGGAGAGATGGCTCAGATGGCTGAGCGGTAAGGGAGTCGGGCTATTAATCAGAAGTTTGCTGGTTTGATTCCTGGCCATGCCAAATTAAGTTGTGTCCTTGGGCAACGCACTTCACCCTACTTGCCTCGTGGAGAATGTCCCTGTACTTACTGTAAGTCGCTCTGGATAAGAGCGTCTGCTAAATGACTAAATGTAAATGTAAATATACAGAATGACAAAAGACACAACATGTTATACAGAAACATACACGCATGCTCTAGAGTAATACACATAGGAGAGAGCCAAGCCACCCATGTTGTCTAGTAGGCCTAAGGTGCTCACCTGTCCTCACCCACCCCTGGTATCTCATCCTTTTCCTCGGCTGTGTGGAACACACATGAAGTCCTGGTCTCTCGCGGCAACAGGACACACCGCTTCTCAGAGTCCACAGACATCTTCAGCCATAGCTGAAACACACACCCACACACCCACACGGGCACACATACAGCGTGATGTCAGAAACCCCCACTGGAGCAAATCCTAATCCCTCCACATGGCCCGTGTTGTGAAGAAGCTTCTCTATAGGGCTACCCACTGGTAAATATGCCAATTTAGAAGGCTAAGCCTAACTGCTAACAGAAGGAGGTCATTATAGTAGGTAGGTAAGTTCTTTCTTCATCCGCGAGTGGAAATTTTAGGAGGAGTTAAAATAGACACCGGATGGACTTGTTAGCACACGCTCCTATAGCAAATTTTGAGTGTATCCAACGATACACTGCCGGCTTCCATCATCTTCCTCTTTTAAATGTCGACCATTTTTCTTTCTCACTTTCTCACAGCAGGGTATCTAACGAACTAACCACCGACAAAGCTGCAGGCAGGAGTGTGAAAGTGTGATTCATTACAATGTTGCAGCTTCAACATTTGACTCAAACTTTTAACTGCGGGGTATTCAAAAAATGATAATTACAATGTAGCCTACAAAATACAATATTGTTTTTGTGACGTTACCGTGTTTGTGTCTTGCCCCTTGAAATCTCAGCTTTTCGAAACAAAAACATCTGTTCGCAGGGCATTCCTACCCGCTTCCCTATTACGTGTCTTTGTCCCGACAGCCCGGCTGCCTAGCAATGCAATACATCCTAAATACAGTGGAGCCGGATGCAGTTCATATTACAGTTGGGGAAAACTTGAAAGTTAGGAGAACTTACCACGCACACGCCCAGATCCACATCAGCTAGAGGTCGGACCTCACTAGTCTCACTCATCAGTTATTAGATTTCAAGTGAAGATGAGTCGGACACCGGTCGAGGGGAGAAAGTTGTTAGAAAGTGTCCACCGTCCACGGGTCAGTTTTCTGGGAGGTCTAAAACCTGCTGTTAGGATAAAGAAGTCTATATTTGTCCTTGGATTGGCTTCTGCGCACAATACGCGTAGCCCTTCAACATCAGTTCAAAGGAACCATTTTGGGAACAGATAACTACGGACAGGAAATATTTATGTCGTTATAGGCTATCCGCCCAAATCATGCCCAATTACGTGACGGCAATTACATCTGGGTATTAGGGATAAACAGTCCATCCCTTGGACTGATGCTTGACGTGACGTTCTTCTGTAGACCTACTCAAGGGAGCTCTTGGAATACACAAACACATGGCTATGACGAGGGCCTGGTGGTGTTGTAGGCTACTGTGATTACAGTTAAAAAGTTAAAGAAGATGGGGAAATATGAATGGCCAAATGACACTAAGGCTATTTGAACATCACATTTTCAATCGTTTTTCTCTGCTCCTTTATTGTTGTCTAAAATAACAGTTGTCAATCGCTCACCGAGATCGATTTATTTGGGGCTTCCTCTGTTAATCTGTATTCACCCACGGAGCGAGCCTAGTGTATAATCTGACCAGACACATACAAATCACAGTCTACTGTCCATATTGTGCACTAACCCAGACCTTAGCAGGGGTGACCAACCTCACATGATCTCTGGGCTGTGCGTGAGAAAATCTGCAGTTGGATTATCAAAACAGCAATCATCCAATCAGATTAATTTCAGAGATTATCTGACCTCAGACTGAAGGGTCAAAATGTGAGCCCATTTGTGGAATCAACACTGTGTGATGATATGCTGTTGTTCCATGGACCACAGCGAAATTTCATACAACTTGTTATGTCACTAATAGTAGAGCACTGAAGTTTCATCACCTTATGTCTTATATAAATGTCCACATATTCAGAACCAATGAAATGTGGTTGAGTTAATGCCACCTCGGTATGGTCCACTTGTTTCCTGAAGATGAGACCAGACCAGATCAAACTAATATCCATTAACGCTTAATCTCTATCCTTTCATCCTTCATCTCACTTCATCTCATTAGGGATACTTTATCTGTCCTCTTTCTCCTCTCTCTCTCTCCCTCCCTCTCTCGTCTCTCTCTTTCTCTCTCTCTATTTCACTCTCTATTTCTCTCTCTATCTCCCTCTCTCTCTCTGTCTTTCTCTAACTTCATGTAGTTTGAAACTTGCACCACCAGAGTGCACCAATGTCCCATGATTGCACGTCACAGTAATACTGTCATGAGAGCCAGCCCTATTTGGCTTCATGGACCTGCCCTTATGTAGAGCAGTGATAACCTTTCCAGAGAAAATGAACTGGTTTTGTTATATTTTCTGTCATTGTTCACAGATAAGATGTTTATGAGAGATATGAGTTATAATATTCAATGTGTCCTGTTGCATATTGATCAATGTGGAGGGCAAGCAGTGAAAATCATATACTTGTCTGTCTCTGTGAGGCTGTGGGAGATCTAGGACCTGTCTGTCTCTGTAAGGCTGTATGAGATATGGACAGGACCTGTCTGTCTCTGTGAGGCTGTGGAAGATACAGACAGGACCTGTCTGTCTCTGTGAGGCTGTGGGAGATCTAGGACCTGTCTGTCTCTGTGAGGCTGTATGAGATATGGACAGGACCTGTCTGTCTCTGTGAGGCTGTGGAAGATACAGACAGGACCTGTCTGTCTCTGTGAGGCTGTGGAAGATACAGACAGGACCTGTATGTCTCTGTGAGGCTGTATGAGATACAGACAGGACCTGTCTGTCTATGTGAAGCTGTGTGAGATATAGACAGGACCTGTCTGTCTATGTGAAGCTGTGTGAGATATAGACAGGACCTGTCTGTCTATGTGAGGCTGTATGAGATATGGACAGGACCTGTCTGTCTCTGTGAAGCTGTGTGAGATATAGACAGGACCTGTCTGTCTATGTGAGGCTGTATGAGATATGGACAGGACCTGTCTGTCTCTGTGAAGCTGTGTGAGATATAGACAGGACCTGTCTGTCTATGTGAGGCTGTGGGAGATACAGACAGGACCTGTCTGTCTCTGTGAAGCTGTGTGAGATATAGACAGGACCTGTCTGTCTATGTGAGGCTGTGGGAGATACAGACAGGACCTTTCTGTGGCTGGAAGCCTCTGAGATACAAACTGTAAGTTGTTTGCATCCAGGAAACATCTGGCATACTCCCGATCTTAAACAGGTCAGACACCGTGTTTAATATAGACAGGGAGAAAATGTGTAAGAGAGAGAGAGAGAGAGAGAGAGAGAGAGAGAGAGAGAGAGAGAGAGAGAGAGAGAGAGAGAGAGAGAGAGAGAGAGAGAGAGAGAGAGAGAGAGGGAAAGGGATGGTACAAACGTGAGAAAGGATTTGACTAAGGGGTATTGCACAGCATTGCACAAGCTATGGGAAAGAGTTACTGGGGGAAAGAAAGGGACAGAGAGCAAAAGATGGAAACAGAGTTTCAGGTTTCCCTGGCGACCCTCTAGTGACGACAGGAGAGGAAACACCACCATAATTCACAGTTTCCATGGGGATTCCGCAAGGCAACCAGGGATTACCTAACTTCCTGGTTGTTCGTGTAAATATACCAGCTCTCTGAAGTAGACAGGAAGTGGCTTGCAGGTCAGAGTTCAGAGGTCAGTGGGCCAGAGAGAGCGCACTGACCGCAGGTAACACAATAATATGCTACAGCCTAGGTTGAGTAACCAAGGTTTGCGCAAATACAACAAGTCAACGTCATCACAACGTTTTAATTCTGGATTTCTGGATTCAGAGGGATTTAACACTAAACAAACCCAAAAACAAATTATCAATTCTGATCACAAACACAAAGTAGGACAAAAATTGTAATTTATGTTTTTTATTGTGCTAAATATTTAATGATGATTCTTCTTAAGAAGACCAGCCTGTTTTTGCTCTTGGACAGGGGTCCATGGTGAGAAACTGTAGCCGAGTGCTGTAGCATACATTTACTGAGTTAGCTTCCCCCTGGCCTCCTCTGCACAGATGCTGGAGTAATCAGCCTTACTCCCGGCATGCACTTCAAATCCCCTTGTCATGATTTTGAAGAACTCCACTTCATATTACCAGCGCCCCTCAGGGACGTGTAGTCACAGGGGAGGGGGGAAATAGAATCTGCTTCTTCAATGGAACGGGTTTGTCACTCTGTCACTGTCTGTGGGAGTCAGAATACAGATGGGATTGTCTGCGGCTGGTTACCGTTGACATCTAAAGTAACCGACAGACAGACTAAGCCTATGTACTGTTCATCTATGGTGTAATTGGCTCAGAACTCTCAAGAAGGAAGAGTTAGATGTCATCACCCCTGTTCTGGAAGCCAGAGTGCAGAGTGCTACTGATGTGACTTCCATGGTGCTGTCTGCCACAAAGAAATGTGTGTGTGATATATGGAATTTGATGTTTTTGTCTTTATGTATTGCTAATAACTTCCTAACACTGAAAAATTGCTATGTGAAGCTCTCATCAACCCAGTCCTCCACACTGGGCCCCCTTCTAAAGGTAAACAGACAGGCTTTCTCTGCCTCTCTCACGCCCCACCACAGGGCCCAGCAGGGTGGCAGACACCCCATGAGCCCCCTGCTCTGGATCAAAGAGAAAGGGGGACATCTGTGTGAGTGTACCCCAGCGAATGGCCTTGAAACGGGGGATGAGAGGGACCCAGCTAGCCTCTGCCGAAAGCCATCTCCACAGGCATTCCAGCAAGTGCAGCTGGCTGAAACCAGCACAACATCACACCACACTGAGAATATCAAACACAATATTAAATAACATTACATAATACTTTACCACATACAACATACAACACTATCCAGTCTAATGTCACATTATATAAGGTCATTCAATGTAACCAAGTAACAGAATATGAAAGTAATAACAGGGTGCCATCTTTTCTTTATTAATAAGGACAGAGGAAATGAAGAGACCGTCAGCTGGGACAGACATGGTTGGGATTTAAACCTTATATTTTTGGATAATGTCTCAGAAGATATTATGCTATCTGCAGAGATTTACCAAGTTGGTGTGAATGTTGCAACGGATTGAAAGTTTACACGTTCAAGTGGTAGACTCCAAAAATGTATATACAGTATGTCAACACTATTATGTTGCATTGTTCATGCCTACAATTATGTAGGGGGTTTTAATGTTGGCCAAACAACCAAAACTATTCCCCTAGATGTAAAGGAAGAAGGGTAAACTGAACAGTGTATAAATATTAATCAAATATGATGGAATTGCAGTTATTTGACCAAAAATGGTCAGAGTAAAGTTAAATGAAATGTATATTTAATAACATTGAGCTGAGGAGAAGCCCTCAGGAGATGGAGAATGTAGAGAACAATGCTTCTCAACTCACTGTGTACCCAACTATTATCTGCAACAACCAATCAGACCACATCTTGGCTATTACTTATCAACATATGACTACCAATGTAATGAGGTGAGAGACCCATCAAGTGAAGACTCTGTCCAGCAACTCCAGTCATATGAGAGGTGGGAGCAGGAGTCTCTCCCATCCTACAATTAGAAGAGACAGAGGAAGGAAACGTGTATTCTTTGTGACAGACCACAGGTGGTTCTCATCTTTGTCTCCGCTCCTCCCAAAAAACAAATTGGACCACCGGCGATGAGGGAAGTGTGTCTGCAGTTCACATCACAGACAGTTCCATCATCTAGGCCAACACACAGGCAGAGTTTCACTCTGATAACTCCCTCCAGATGTCCAAACTACGACATCACGGAGGGAGGGAGGGAGGGAGGGAGGGAGGGAGGGAGGGAGGGAGGGAGGGAGGGAGGGAGGGAGGGAGGGAGGGAGGGAGGGAGGGAGGGAGGGAGGGAGGGAGGGAGGGAGGGAGGGAGGGAGGGAGGGAGGGAGGGAGGGAGGGAGGGAGGGAGGGAGGGAGGGAGGGAGGGAGGGAGGGAGGGAGGGAGGGAGGGAGGGAGGGACTAGTAGATGGTGAAGGGACTGGTGGAGTGGAGACTAGGAAACTAGGAGGGGAATGGGTGGAGGGACTAAGGGGAGAAGGGGGACAGGAGGACAGGAGAGGAGGGGAGGTGGTGGAGAGCCTATGGGAAGGAAGAGGACGAAAGGGGGGAATAAGAAATGAAGGGACTAGGGAGAGAAGGAGGGTAGTTGGAGTGATGGGGATAGGGAGAGGAAGAGAAGGGAAAGTCTTATCCCCGGTTCTATCAGAGATCTGAAAGCTGAGCAAAGACCTTCAGCCTGCACAGTTCAAAGTTCTAACCAGCTGGGCAGCTGTGGAGCTCCTTCAGACCCATGGAAAGACTGAGGCTGGGCAGGTCAGGGGACTAGGCAGGGGCAGGAAGGAAAGGCTCAGGGCTACTCCCCATATCTACTGACCACAGAGCTGGTGTCCGTCAAGTGGACCCTGAAAATAGGGGTTAAAAACATGAATTCTCTCACACATGAATACACACATGAAGTCTTCCATACATGCATACAGATTGCCAAACACATCAATGCACAGACCCACACAATGACCACTCCCCCAAATTAAATATGTTAATTAAATATTGCTGATGACATATGCACAGGACCACATAAACCCAGTCTCTCCATTCAGTGGGCATGGGGTTAAAGTTATCCTTCTCGTTCGGAGGTAAGGGCAAGAGAGCGCATAGTCTGCGCCCCTTGCTTCAAGACACTCCCACCTTCTGCTTTTGATATCCCCACACTCTCCTCTAAGACTAGACGATGTTGAGCCGTGCCAACTAAAGACTTTCTAGACACGAATACGCGCAAGGAACGTCGCAGAACAGCTGAGGGAGAGATTAAGAGAGGGAAGGAGTCAGAACTTTATCGTTCCTCGAATACGACTGCGACGTTATCAGAATTATAACAACAAGAAGGGTGTGAAGGAAGCAGTATCATCCTTGTTGGTGCTGGACGGACACCAGCTGATGAGGCTATCATACGCGCTGAAGAACACTGAAGACATGGAGGGCGCTTACCAACAGTAAGTGTTATCCATTCATTCACCTACAAATGAGTCTATAGAGTCGATAGTCGTTAACTTAGGGTTGCTCTAAAGGGTACTCATAAATTGCATTATTTGGGCGTGCCACTCATCCCAACTGTATCAGTACAAACTACGCAACGCAACAGGCAGACAGACTACCTGCAGATAGGAGCCCCCGCCCTAACCGCCAAATAAACTGCCCTACGTCATACAGTGTTTATAACTCATATCTTTAATTTCATCATTAGACAGAAGCGTCCATAAAATCTCCAAGCTCTGGTTTCACAGAGATGTTGGAAACGTTAGACTTTGCTCTCCGGGGAATTGGACAGTTATGCCTCGCGCAGCACCGGCCTCAAGTCCAACTTGAAGCAACAGATCCGGTGATAACTTTACCTCCGCACACATCGAGTTTTAGTTTAATGTGTTCTGCGATATACGGCAGATGCTAATGCATCCTCTCTGAGTCGAATGCGTATGAGCTTAAATTAGGTCAAATTGGTGAAATCGTTGTAATTATATCTTCAGTGGTTTGAAGTAGAACTTTCATCCCCATCTTTCTAGAGGTTCTATAAACACAAATGTCCTCTTTTGTCTCTCACTTGCAATGTCTACTTTATTCCTATCAGCTTATCCTTGTTTCTACCCACTTTAGGTCAAACATGTTTACAATTTGAATTACTGACCTATTAAAGTCGATGTGTTTTTCCTCAGTTCTGAGTAGTGCTTCACGTTTAGTTCCAATCTGACCTACTCACGAGAACCAACATGTTCTTAGAACACTTTGGTTCCATCTTTCTGCTCTCTTCTTATCTCTCTTTCCCACTCCTGTTATCTGTTGGTTCATATGAGGCTGTCATGTTTTCTGTATTTTTCTGCAGATTTTCAGTCTGACACCGCTGATCAGACAGCATCCACAGTTGAACCCAGGGCAGCTGATCAGACAGCATCCACAGTTGTACCCAGAGCAACTGATCAGACCCGATCCTTAGTTGAACCCAGAGTATCTGATCAGACAGGATCCTCAGTTGAACCCAGAGCAGCTGATCAGACCCGATCCTCAGTTGAACCCAGAGCAGCTGATCAGACAGGATCCTCAGTTGAACCCAGAGTATCTGATCAGACAGGATCCTCAGTTGAATCCAGAACAGCCATCCAGATGGCCCACCTCTTCCTGGCAGGTAAACCCTCCCTTCCTGACGACCCGGCAAGCAAACCCTCAACCAAGGTTCCCATGACACCGGGTCAGGCGGCGTCAGACAGGAAATCTAAGGAGAAGCCGAACAACAAGGACCGTAGCAGCGACGGCCTAGTGACCACCGTGCCGTTAATCAATGAGATCCAGCTCACAGCAGCCACGGGAGGGGCGGAGCTGTCCTGCTACCGTTGCACGGTACCGTTTGGCGTGGTGGTTCTGATCGCTGGTGTTGTGGTGACGGCAGTGGCATACAGTTTCAACTCCCACGGATCCACCATCTCAGTCCTGGGCCTGGTGCTGCTGGCGTCTGGGCTGGGTCTCCTGGGCTCCAGCCTGCTCTGCTGGAGGGCCCGCCAGGGGAGGAGGAGAAGGGAGAGGAGGAGGGAGAGCCAGACAGCTCTCATGGCTGGGCAGGGAGCCATGGCCTGAGGGTTTGAGGAGCAGATGGAGGGATGGAGTTGTTGGAGAGATGGATATGTTAGGGGAAAAGGGGTAAAGGTTCCCTTCGGATCATGAAGAAGAGAGGGGATGGACAGACAGACAGAGAGAGACAGAGAGAGAGGAGGGATAGAAGGAGAGAGACAGAGAGGGTACATAGAAAGAGTGAGAGAGAATGGAGAGAGGTCCTACAGTGGAAGGTTTGTTAGTTAGTTTAGGGTTGTTTCCGCTGACGCGTCCAGATGTGGACTGATGGATGGCTGGACTAGCTGTACATATAGACAGGATGGGTGAGGCCTTCCCCGGATTCTCTTCTTCGTGAGCTGGGAGCACAGACTGTAAAAAGAATGGACGACGCGTCTCCACTTCCTCCCGCTGTACAAAAATGAAGCCAAAATATCCCCGGATCCGTGTGCTGCCATCTTGCACTGGTGATGTCATTTGGAGCCAGAGTCTGCGCTGTTGATCTGGTGAAGGAGCCGCGGTATCAAGCTCCCTCCCATACACTTGCATGACCCAATCGCGAACACACTCTAATCTCTTTTTATATAGTGAAATAACCAATACAAAACAAACTGATCCCAAAAATTAGCACTTGAACAGACATCAGCGTGATAAGAGCTACCTAATATGACAGAAAGCATCTTTGGATGTCTTTTTTAAAATTATTATTCTTTAAAAAATTATATTCATACTGCAGCCCGCCAACTGGGGGCGATCAAGATGTTTGGGCTTTTGAGGAGCTGTCTGTCATGCAGTCCATTCTTTTTGCAGTCTATGGCTGGGAGAATCAAGTCATTGAGTGATGGACCTTTTTGTTGATAATGTTTATGCGTAGAGTGATATTGTGTCTGTGAATCTATTTGCTGCTATTATGTTGACATTTAAAAAGAATATTAAAGGTACGGCAAGTTCATGTTTTGTTGATAAATAGGCCTATGTGACTTTACAAGGATGAAATGTAAAAAAAGTAAAACTCGATACTTCTGAAATCTATCCTGTTTGGTATGCATACTTTCAATGTTCTAGAATGTTAACTTGCAACCCTTGCAAGGTACATTATACTTAAGTATTCCTACTCTTAGTGTCCACAACAGTTTTCACAATGCTAGCATCGACCGCTCTCTCATGTACTGTTCTTCTGTAATATTCTGCCCTTCATCCTTCTAGTGTCCTATTTATTACCTGTTCATTACGTGTAATGATATTTTGTCACATTCAATTACAGATCTCCAAAGTGCCAAAGTAAGTCTTGATGTCAAGTCTCATATTTATACCAGCCCGCAAAGGCTAGTGGTTTATTTATGGTTTGTATTTGCATTGCCTAGCAACCCTCATACTGCAGAATTATAACACAGCATTACATCAGCTTGTATGTGTGCTTGTGTGTGTGTGGTGGGGGGCACCGGTTATGACACCTTGTCACCTGGGGAGTGCTAACTTTACCTCCTCTGGAATGGAGCATTCTGCGAATGACATTGCTTTAGAGGGGTAGGGAGTGGGGTGAGGGGGAGAACAGAGCAGAGAGTCAAGGAGTTGCATCACCCAGGACCCTGTTGTCATCAGTTGGTGAGTTGTGCAGTAAGACACCAGAGACTATCCTGTCACCACCGACACATTAGGTCCCTGGCTAGTTGGCTGACTGAAAAGTTGGCTCACCAACTGGCCAGCATGCTAAATCACAGACTTTCTGGCTTGCGGTTTGACTGACTATCAACCTTGCAGGGTAACTGGCTAATCCTTAGTGTCTGTAACTGCATGACCATTGTGACCTGGGAGGGGTGGGGGGCATGGTGATATCCCACTTCCCCATGACCCCTCCCTTCCTCTTTGCCGTCAGATCTGGGAGCCAGCAATGTGTCATCTACCCCCCACCCTACTGTGTCCCTTCCACCATGTTCCACCACCTTCCCACTCTCCCTCCCTCCCCCTCCTCCTTCCCTCCCTCCTCCCTCTCTCCCCCTCTATCCTCCTCCCTCCCCCTTCTCTCCCTCCCCCTTCTCCTTCTCTCCCTCCCCATCCCTCGCCCTCCCCCTCTCTCCTCCGCTCTCATCTGGCTGGGATGAGAGCTGGGCACGCCAGAGTACTGGGAAGGGGAAGAGGGACCAGGACTACTGAAGGGAGAGAGGATAAGAGAGAGAACAGGATGGGTTGTTCTGTTCATCCACGCCCTCTGCTCACACTCTGAACAGCTCTGAACAATGCCCCCATACAGACACACACACACACTCAACCCGAGGAGCCCCCCAGATACCCGGCGTCAGCATGGGCAAGGCTGGCAGGCAGTTAGGTTCAATGAATCTGATACGGAATAAATCACTTCACACCTCTGCAATGGGCTTTAAAATAGCACTGTCACAGTCAGCTGGTTTTATAAGGCCTGTGCTTGGTGGTGACCAGAGTTGTGTGTATAGATTATATAGTTTATAAATAGTGTGTCTGTGTGTGTGTGTATTGTATGTCAGTGTCAACTGTTCTATTACAATATAGTGTCGGGAACAAACAGCCCTGACAGAATGCTGAGCAACAACCAGCTTGCGAGGCTGTGAGTGCCACCATCTCTTGTGATGCTCACAAGCAGCAGAACACTGCGCTTCACTTGAGGTTTGAGTAACAGTTCAGTTAAACTTCTGCACAGGCTCATCCAGGGATTTTGGACAGCCTGTTCATGAAATATCAAGACATTTTGTATTAAAAATGCATTAGTGTGGCGTAATCGGGTTTTGGACAAATGTAAAAGTACTCTCAACTGGACAGCTCCAAAGAAGCCTGTTTCAAAATTAAAAGTATGTGGAAACCTTGTGTAATACCCTCTTACTATTTCACAGTTTATCAGTTGTGATGTCTGGCTTGGGATTTCCAAACACTTGGATAAAATAAATTACTCAATGTCAATGTTGCCTTCTTTCACTAACCAGCTGTCCCTGTAACATTTACTGATAATGTTTCAACTCGAGTCAAAAAGAAAGTCATATGTCAGAAACATTGAAGTTGGAAACTGTGGAATGTTAATAATGCAACTCAGTGAATGACTTTCTTGGCCTGTTTAGCCACGTTGTATTCAGGAGATAATTTTCATTCATAAACATTGACCTGTTCTCCTCCTGTCCTCCGTTTTTGGTAAGTACCTGTAAATAAACTGAACGCACCTGAGGTATGAAATATGACCACATTTGGTGCATTCATTGTCTATTCTACAACATTTTGTATGACACTTTTTTATTAGGAGCACCAAAAATTGGAGAAAAAAAAACAGTGGACGGAAAATGTTCTGTTTAGCAACTTTAAAATGAAGAAGTATCAGAACTTAGTTGTCTTCTACGGCTTTAGGAGAATATCCCAGAAGAATGTCCCACTGGCCCAGGAGTGAAGGGACAGCCAAAGGGTAAACCCTAATATCCTTCCTCTGATTGGATGATAATAAAAATACTTGTGCTAGTGGCTTCCAGTGGCAGGAAATACAAGAGGACACTTAATCCTCATGGTCAATGTTGATTCAATGTTTATTGGGGCAAGTAGTTGCAGAACTTATTGGAATTCCTAAAAGTTTTTGCCCCGGGGTTAGAGTTATGGTTCTCATTAGGAATCATCCACAGGGAGTCTGTTTTCAGGAGGGTGGTGGCAGGGTCTGGTTACCTGACCATTTCTAGAAGTTGTGCTGCTGAGATCTCCAGCCCCAGCCCCTTTCTACAGAGCCAGACCTTGACCGAAACTCAGCCCCTCTCTAAGGAACCAGACCTAGACCCAGGCCCTCTCTACAGAACCATACCTAGACCCAGGCCCTCTCTACAGAACCAGACCGAGTTCTCTCTCTACGGAACCAGACCTGTCTACAGAACCAGACTCTCACAACAGAATGAGACCCAGCCTCTGTCTACAGAAGCTGTCTGGCCCTCTCCAGACCCAACAATGTCCCCGCTGCCTAGCCGGCCAGGGTCAGCAGGGAGGGCCCTTCCTCCCACCACGCCTGGCCAGCCCTTGACACCCTGCTCGTTTCTCCAGTGGTGACAGATTTAAAGGTTTCTTCAAACAAAGAGGTTTATTGTGCTGGACACAGTTCTCGCGGTTGTTATGGTTGGAGGGGCTGGTTGGCAATGCCCAAAAGCAGTAATGACTGATGTTCAGGAAGCCAACATTGTATGAAGAAGAATGGCAGCCACATAGGAACAAGTGATCAGAAACAGAAGAACATTGAGAGCTGTAGCATGCAGCATGGCATGGTGACAGGATGAGGAACTAGGACATTTCCTGTCGCAGCACTCTTGTAATACCAACAGGAGTGGGATTGTTTCAGTTCAACATCACCTCTATCTGCCCCTCTCAGCCCCGCCCCAAGCCAGGCTGATCTGTAGGAGTTATTTCATCTTACATGTTCCTTTCCATCCAGCCATTTGACACAGTATTTCAAGCTTTCAAGCAAGGAAGCTCACAAATATCCCTGACTGTCAGTGGTAGTTCACAATTGGCCTCTAGATGGCGACTTTTAGTGCTCCTGTCTCCATGGTGACAAATGGCAGGGCTAACAGTTATGCCTGTGGGCGCAGCTAGGGAAAGAGAGAGTACCCTGTTGTTCCATATCCTGAAACCACCTCCCTGTCGTGCTCCATTAGAGTCTCTCCATCATCTCTCTGTCCTCCACTCATATCCCTCCATCATCTTTCTGTTTCCACGTCGCTACATCTCTTTAACGTCAGCAGAAAGTGGAGATTTGTGCTTGATAATCCCAGTTTGTCGTCATCACAGATGATGATGGCCAAAATGGGAGAGTGTTGCAGTTGTCACACAACATGCACACTCACTAATCAGACAAAAACCTTCCTTCATGACCATGCACTCTTTTCTGGTGACAAATTAGTTCTGAATGCCTTCATGTTCAAAGCTTTGCCTTTATACAGAAATATCTATCACGGCATCACAGATCAGAGTCAGTCTGAAATAACGCAACTAAGACCTATAATCCAAACTGGGGAGTGAAAAACAAAACAAACAATTAAACCAATTTCATTTCTATATGACTTTGCCTTTGTATGCTTTCAGGGTAATTAGATTTGTATATGCACAATTAATCAACAGTGGTGATGTAATGAATCAGTTATTCATATTAAATGATTCCTAAAATCTTCATTACAACCTGACAAGTTTGGCTGGGATGTGTGTGTGTGTGAATGTGTGCATCCTGTCCTTCCTATTCCCATGTATAATTTGGCTTGTCCCCTCCTACTTCTGTATGTGCAGTTGGTCAAATTAAAATGGCAGCTTAAGTTATTAAACTGAGCAGCTTTAATCATTGGCTGCAAAAATTCAAGGTTGAAGAGCGTCATGGATTATCGTCCTTTAAGCACAAAGCTTCGCATCCACTCTGGCCTGCTGCCACTGCCCCCCCCCCCCTCTCTCTCTCTCTCTCTCTCTCTCTCTCTCTCTCTCTCTCTCTCTCTCTCTCTCTCTCCAGCTGTTTGATTTTCACTTTCTGGTAGCTGGCTGCCATTGGCCATCTCTCTCTCCAGCCCGCTCTCCATGTGGCTCTGGTGGTAACTCCTCCAGTTGTCTCTGGATCATCTATCTCGGTGTCTCTCTCCGGTCCCAGGCTCAGGCTCTTCCAGACGGGCATCTCTCTCTCTCTCTCTCCTGGTGGTTGGGGCGAGACATGCGGCGGCACCATGGGTTTGATGGAATTCTACCTGGAGATTGACCCGGTCACCCTGAACCTGATCATCCTGATCGCCAGCTACGTCATCCTGCTGCTCGTCTTCCTCATCTCCTGCATCCTGTACGACTGCAGGGGGAAGGACCCCACCAAGGAGTACGCCCCCGAGCCCCCCGCGCCCCCCAGCCAGTCCCCCATACGCCTGGTGGTCATGCAGAACTCCCCGGCCTCCTCCCGCTGCGACCAGAACAACGCCGCCGGACACCTGGAGGGCCTCCCACCCCCCACCCCGGACCCGGGGAGGGAGAAGAGGAGCACCCTGGTCTGAGGACAGGCAGAGAGGGATGGGAGGTGGAGGAGACAAGAGGGAGGTCTGGGGAAGGAGGAGGGAGATCTGGACGTTTGTTTGATGGATTTGAAGTCCTGTGTGGACACACGGCCCCAAATGCTGCCCTTCTGATTTGTACAGTTTTGTTAGATAGGTTTTTACAGTTTTTATTATTTAATTACAGAGGACTATGTTGAAAAGGTAAGCTGTAGCTGGTTGTGTGCGGGCAAGTGTGTTTCTGTGTGTGTTGTGCTTCTGTGTGTGTGCATATGGGTTTTTCAGTGTTTCAAAACAAACACAAAATTGATCTCAGTTCACAACATTATGCATTAGCATGCATCAGTAAATGCACAGGAATCAATCACTGATGCACTTTTATGTCCAACAACAGATAGAGAGTATGACGGCTGCTGTGTCTTGATAATGGATGTGACTGAATCATGTGGACTCGGTAGAAAGATGGAGCTGGTATGAATGAAATCTTTCTCTACCCTCTGATTGACCAGCCATCTGCTGGATTGGTGTGTGTCAGGACTGTGAGGAGGCTGCATGAATGGTGCTGTATTAGAAACCCCCGCCCACACACACACACACACCCACACACACACGCGCACACAAGTGGTCATATCTCGTCATTAACTGGCTTCCCTACACTGTTCCTGACACACTTCCTTAGTACCAGTGGAGATCTGCCACGTTGCCAGACAAGGGGCAAGACTGCAGGTCACCCACAAGGTGCTGAAGAGAGAGAACAGAACCTGAGGGCTGACATGAACAACTGTAACCCCCCCCCCCCTCCACCATTCCTCCCCTCTACCAGCCCAGACGTTAAGCACTCAGCTGTTGTTGCAACCTCTGTCACCAGCAGCTAAATCCTGCTTGATCCTCACCCAGCCTCCATCAGGGAAATGGATGTCGGCTGGGAGCATAAAGCCTCACCGAATGAAGGAGTGAACGGCTGAATGAGTGAAGGGATGAATGAGTGAAGGGATGACTGAGAGATAGATGTTCCTTCCGCAGCCCCCTGACATATGGCGGGGACAGCTGTGAGCATGTGCTCCTCTCAGCTAGCACCTTGACCGCTGAGTAGGATCAGTTTGTTGTGGTTTTGAAGTCAACAGGCCAGTAATCCACAGGGACTGACTCTACTACAGATGTGTATGAACAGGTTGTTGTGATGACATGTCGTACATCTGTTTGACTCGGCAGTGATGAGGGAGAAGCACCACAGTCCCCCCCCCCTCCAGTCTAGCCGGGAGGTAGCAGCTGAGAGTGAAGGCTTGGTCTGGGCCGTGAACAGACAGCACTGCCTCGTGGTTGTGTGAAACACCGTTTTGAACGAACAGAAGCTTGACCCTTGTCTTGGCTGACTGATTCAGCTGTTAAAGACAGTATTCAGTGCCAAG
This sequence comes from Hypomesus nipponensis, assembly GCF_054491055.1. NCBI lineage: Eukaryota > Metazoa > Chordata > Actinopteri > Osmeriformes > Osmeridae > Hypomesus > Hypomesus nipponensis. The sequence continues at coordinate 8,298,417 of NC_140373.1, read as the reverse complement.
TCTCAAGACATGTGATTGGTGATGTACATTCTCCAGGAGATAAGAGGTTTAGAATGATCTGAAGGGATGGTTGTTCAGCGGCAATGTGTGCAATGTGTCTGTAACCCCCTGCTGTCCCCTCCCCAGCTCCTCTGCAGTCAGATGGCAGGATTACAGACTGCAGCAGCTTCATGGTGGCCCGACTCCAGATCTGATGGGGTTTACTGTTCCCCTCGTTGCTTACAGCTGTGAGGAGGAACGAGCCAGAGGAGCTGACCAGGCTGCCTGCTGACCAGGCCAGACCCGACCATGCTAGAGCACTCCCTGCCACAACCAGGCCAGACCCGACCATGCTAGAGCACTCCCTGCCACAACAAGGCCAGACCCGACCATGCTAGAGCACTCCCTGCCACAACCAGGCCAGACCCGACCATGCTAGAGCACTCCCTGCCACAACCAGGCCAGACCCGACCATGCTAGAGCACTCCCTGCCACAACCAGGCCAGACCCGACCATGCTAGAGCACTCCCTGCCACAACCAGGCCAGACCCGACCATGCTAGAGCACTCCCTGCCACAACCAGGCCAGACCCGACCATGCTAGAGCACTCCCTGCCACAACCAGGCCAGACCAGACCATGCTAGAGCACTCCCTGCCACAACCAGGCCAGACCAGACCATGCTAGAGCACTCCCTGCCACAACCAGGCCAGACCAGACCATGCTAGAGCACTCCCTGCCACAACTCATCAAATTCGACCCCAAGCTAATGGCTTTGACACCTAAAGGTCCCATCGGACAGTGGGACAGGGTGAGGCGGTGTCCTGAATGGACGATGACACCCGTTGGAAGACAGATCTTCAGGTTGGATCCAGATCAGCGCAGGATAGATGAAGTCTTGTCTAGCCTCACTGAGACACTCCTCGAGACATGGAGCTCATTTGGACTTGGGCGTTCTTCAAGTAAGGTGGACAAGGAAAATATATAATTAAAGAAGTATATTACCCACAATCCCACTCACTGTCACTGGAGAAAGACACTACTGTAGATTGATGGTCCGCCTACGATTCTTCCCTTTCCAGCTCCAGATGTGTTATGGATGTGAGGGTGGTAGAGTTGATGTTTGTCTCTCACACTCCAGTTAGGGGACTGTCCAAAACCTCAACTGTGATTAAAGGTCTTTCACTGTTCACGGAACATCAGAACTCTAAGGATGGAATGTCAAACATTGTTGTGCAACATTAGAATTAGAAGTTTTCATAAAATAAAATTATCCTGACATGAATATGATTCATACATATAATTCCTTCCACAGGTGTGAAATATTATAATTTATGATGTGTTATTGACGTGATGTGGAAACTTTGATACAATCTCAATAGCTACACCAAGCAGCCTTCTGATTCTAAGATCTTGAAAAGGTGCTCTATACAGTCCATCTAAGGAGAATACCTCTCCTGTGGTCTCTGTGTAGGGTATCCCTAAAACATTTAAGAACCCGTCTTGGTCCCACTAAATAAAAGGATATAACCAAAAATAGTTCTTGCATGATTTTTCAAAGAATCAAAGAATCCTTTTTTCAGAGTGCTACAGTCTCCCTGCCACCAGCGTCTCTGGAGAACATTGTCTTTTCTGGAGATGGCTCTCATCTGGGAAGAATCGTGCCTCTGAGTCCATGCCCTAATCCTCTTACATAAAAACATGGGCCAGCTCAGCGCCCAACCAATGACCAACACTGCAGACCCCTTTGCGATATGAATAGCACAGATATTTCCATATATTTCATGTTTGGGGGATTATAAACTAGTGCCACAGTGTATCATGGGTTTGAATTATGCATCGTGCTGCTGACGCTGGCTCTAAAGTTATGTCAATGGTAACTGGTAGAGAGACAGCATGTTGTCCCGCTCTGGTTTGACATGGACGCTGTTATACTGTAAGTCCATCCGTCTATCAGCCTGGGGGGTTCTGCATGGCACACCACCCCGAGACAGAGAGACTGGATACACAGAAACCCTTCAGTGTCCCTGAGGCAGCTTGAGATAAACATGCATCTGGCTTCATGAGAAAAGAGATTCATGTGATGCTCTGAGAGCAGGTTGGTCCTGGAGCAGACATGCTCAGAAAGTGTGTCACCCAATGTGTAGAACAACCTGTCCAATCAAGGAACCCACCAAATCTAGATTCTTGAGAGTAGAGAGAACACTCAGAGTACAGTCAGAGGAGGTGGAGTACCCACAGGCAGAGTAAGACCCAGGTTCTCCTGAGAGCCACATGCTGACAGAGAGGCTGTGCCTCCTGCCTCCAGCCTCCAGCCTCCTGCTTCTTGCCTCCTGCCTCCAGCCTCCTGCCTCCTGCCTGCAGGCTGAGAACACAAGCTGCTTCCTTCCACAAGCCAGAAGGTTCCACAGGACAACCCTCATACAGTCTAGGTACATTTATTTAATTACCCAGGATGGTGATGAAAATATTGAACCAAATTAGGTTCTATCAGGAATTAAACCATGGTTTGGAGATGTTCAGGGAGTGAGGTAATAGGAGGTTCTTCTAGGACAAAAATAATTCTATTCTATAACATTTTACATATATTGTATATAGGTTTCAGATTCTTTAATAGGACCCCTGTACATAACATTTCATTTTTAAAAGCCTTGTTTCCTGGAACTGCTCAAAAAGAAAACACAAGACTCTTATGTGTGTGCGTGTGACAGACAGCCTTTTCAAAGCTGCCGTCTGATAGACCTGGATTAAAAATCAAGCCCAATCTGCTTCCTTCTCTGCATTCACAAATGGCATTTATATAACACTTCACATACTAGACAAACACAAAACACCACAAGCTGACCACAACTGTGGGCCTCTGAACCCAACAAACTGTACTCCATGTAATCTCATCACAACAATATGGCAACACTCCCAACAGCATTTTAACATTTCTTTTTACCTGGTTGGCTGCAGAACACTATTACCTATCTTCATGTGCAGTAAAGAGCAGGAACAGTCAGTAAAGTATTGATCTGTATTAGTACTAAACTCCTGTGCACAATTATACATGTAAACATTGTTGTCTGACTGTTTTACTTCACTTATGGGGACTGTATGCCCTCTTGTGACAAATGTTGGTATGACTATTCCAATAACCAATCAAAGTGGAGATGACTTTCCTCTAATCAGATTGTAACTCTCACTGAGAGCTGAAGTGTTGTCCGACTTTATTGAAAGTGTCTCACATGTATTATCACAAGTAGCATGTGTAATGTTTCTAATACTTTATGTTTTATATGTTCCTTGATAACTTTACAGAGTTGGAGTGACTACAGTGAAGACCTACAATTACAATTGGAGTGAGTCTCCCAATGACCAATCGGAGGTGAAGGGACTTTCTTAATGACCAGTTGGAAATGTGATGCAGCATTTGTTGCACTAATATGGGGGAATCAAAGATACATTTGATGATTCAACAATGAATAATATTGAACATTTTGCTTTCACAGTTTATGTTAGGAATGTTTTTTCATAATATTATAACACATGTTATCTATATTACATGTATAGCATTGTATTCAAAGTTTCTATAAATAAACACACACACACAATGTACCAAAAGAGATAACATAACAGGCCATTAGATTTGACATATTTTATTTTGATCATGAAAGACAATCAAAGACCAGGAAAACATCAGAGAACACAAATACCAACATGTCAGTCCTCTAGAGAAGAGCTCAGATGGACTAAACATCTAAGGAAAAGTAGAAAAATCGCTCATAAGTTACAACTGAAGGAAACACGAGTGTTGAAGTTGGGGATAATACATTCCTCTATTCCAAAGCAAGTCATAAACATCTACAGAGAAGCGTGTGGACAGTGCTGGCCTCCCACAGCACAGCATCTGATGCTGCACAACCCTGAAACTAACTCAACAGCCAGAACAGCCCAGCAGGAAATACAGAACTGTGTAAAAACTCCCCCTGTCAGCATAAACCAGCCACAACATCTCATCTTGGAGACATTTTAGCAGACATGGGGGGGGGGGGCTGGGACTGAACCCCCTTTGGTTGTTTTTGGCTTCATGTTGTCTGGAGACCATGTGAGACCAGGTCTCTTGTAATGCCCATGCAAAACCCAGACATGAGGGCCGCACCACCTGGGAAAAGGTTCAGAATACAGAGAATACTCAGGAAATATCTAGATAGGAAAGAATACTGTACAAACAAAAATAGCTTTGTATAAACATTAAAACCTTTACTATATATATATCCATATATCAATATCCTCTGTATACTGTAATATTTTGGTCTTTAGTCAAGAGATATAAAGTGATCAGTTATTTTCCTCTATGATGCGAGGGGGGAGGGGGGGTGAATTGTACTGGTGCTGGTTGTCCTTGGAGCGGGGGGGGGGGGGGGGTGAACAAGAGCACGTCTGAAAATGATCAGGCCTTGAAACACATTAATGTAATGTCTCCATGTATCCCTTTACATTCAGCTCACCCTCCTCCACCTCCTGCTGTCCCCACAGAGAGCCCCGAAGGAAAGATGAGATGTCACTTCAACCTCACCCAGCACCCAGGGAATCAACATGAACTGTCACTCTGGTGGTGTCCTTACATGCTCCTTGGTGTGTGTTTTTCCCAGGCAGCAGTTACTGTGCAGCCTGGCCCCGATATACTACAGTCCTGTTACATTCATCTCAGGGGGGCAGACTCACCACGGTGCTACACAAGCAAGTCATGCATGAGAAACCGTACACATAACTACCCCATGAGGATTATATTAAACGTTTGGGTGTCGGAAAACACGATAAAAAATATATAGAAACATGCCAGATTATACGTACAGAAATGAATGAAGTAATAATTACACAAATGTTGCAATAATAATACGTAAAAATCCTAGCAGTTACCATTGTTAACATGGGTGTATGGTCATGACGTACTGAAGCAGTAAGGGCTGGTGTGGAATCACATTAACACTGAGACAGCTAGGAGACCAAACTCTGAGGCTGGATCCCTCATGGAGACAACAGCTCTCTGTTGAACCCTCCTGACAGCCCTGTCCAGTGTCCAGGGCCCCCAGAGCCTCTTCACAGATGTCTGGAAATTATTGCTTTGCACTCTTGACGTTTCTGTTTAGCACGGTAACCAATTCAACTTGAAATTGCCTTTGTTATACCTTTGTAACACTGTCAATAACCCTGGCATCACGTCGTGCCATTCGGGTGACAGACTTCCTGGTATTCTCTGATAGGACAGTAACAGAAGATGCCAACCAATAGGAGTCACAGAAACAAACACAGTTCTAAGGGAAACAATGGCTGATGTGAGGTACAGCTGTGTCTATGAACATAGTCTCTTGGTACGGGGCAGTTCTGTGGTGGATAACGAGGTGCGTTCCACACTCAAGAATGAAAAGGGCTAGTACAGTGTTGGCTAAAGGGCCACCAATGAGATGTGGGAGTGAGCCATTCTGTGTCAGTGTGTGTGTGTGTGTGTGTGTCCTACAGGGGTCCAAGCTGGGCCTGGTACTTGTGTAGGATGTTCCTGGTGCGTCCCAGCTCTTTCCTCAGTTCAGCCACTTCCTGTCGGAGGGCCGAGTTCTCCTTCTCCAGGAAACCGGCCCGGATGGCGATCTGGTTCTCCTTCAGGCGCCGCGCATCACGTGACCGCTTGGCCGCCACGTTGTTCTTTCTGCGCCGAACCCAATACTTGTCATCCTGCTCAAGAGAGGAAGAGAGGAGGCCCCAAGTTAAACAGGGAAATTGCTTTAACTGTTAGGGTTACCCGTTAACAAACGATCACCAAACATCAGACCACGTACACATCGAACATAATACAAATGAGTTCAACAGAGTTTGTCACGTACGTAGTTCAAGCACAGTTCGCTAAATGGGCCTATAATTATACAGTTTGTGTAATTTCTCCAGCATGACTGAGAGCCAAACTGTGACAATGTTTATTTGAGGTAGAATACATTTTTATAGAGGTCCCTAGTGGTTATCCAAGAACCAAGCGCTTCTCACTACTCTCTAAAGAAGTACTATGGATGCCATTTGATATCCCATAGAGAACAGACACTACTGAACTCTCTGGTGTCTATCTGAATGATGTTTAAAGCTTTAATCAAGTGTTCCTTGCACACGACTGGAGCACAATACCTACACAGTGTCATCATTTGTTTCCATAGTTGAAATAGCTAACAGGTCTTTTGTGTGAATAGGGAATAACAAGACAGGTCGTTTTCTAAAAGCCTATAATGCTGTGTGTAGGTGTGTGTATGTCCTTGTTTGTCTGTCTTTAGGTTGTCTGCGTCATCAGTTTCCAGCCAATTAGCTATGAGTTTGAGCCATGGAAATGAACACCTTTAAAAAACACTGTAATTTTGTTTACAAATCTGCTCCTTACACACATGTACATGCACATACACACGCAAACACACAGATCTAACTATGTTTAACCAGTTCCAAATTACCTTCATGTCGTTTGGCATGAAGATCTTGCGGGCCTTCTTGATCATAGGCTGAGGCTTCAGCTCCTCGGCAGAGAACTTGCGTTTCCTCGGGTCAAACATCTCCTGGCCGGGAACACTGGACAGTGCAAGGTCCGCAGGGTCAGGCTCGTATCCCGTAGCAACCTCGATGGACTCAGGGTCAATGGGGCTGGGGGTGTTCCTGGCTGAGGACATGGCTGGAAGACGGAGAAGAATGGGTCATTATTAATTATAATAAAACAAACACATTTTGAAGTGTCTGAATTGAGACAGTGTTAAAGTATGGAAGTTGAGTATTAAACTAATTGTCAATGATGGTAGTGAGGATGGAGTCAGGTGGCTGAGCGGTTGGGGAATCGGGATCGATTGCCGGATCGATTCCCGTGTGTGCTAAATGACGTTGGGCAAGGCACTTCACCCTACTTGCCTCGGGGGAATGTCCCTGTACTTACTGTAAGTCGCTCTGGATAAAAGTGTCTGCTAAATGACAATGTGTAATGAGGACAGTGTGTGCAGTGTCATATTTACTCCACCAGGGAGCGGCAAAGGTATAGCTAATAACTTTTTGCAGTCAATTTTCCAACTAGATCCATTATTTAAGACGGATATCCTCCTGGTGTTCCTACTTTCGCAGGTGCACATTGCCAGCCTTTAGCCTTTAGTGATTACACACTGACTGTCAATTCTACACTGACAGTCTCCACCTTCAAGTAAGTTAATTGAGAACCACAGGGATCTCACACAGAGTAGAACCACCAGATCTCATATTAATGAGAACCTGAAATGTTCCACTACTGGAGGTCCTACCCAAACCAACCTGAAATTCACCTCAATCAATTCACTAATCATTTCACTTTATTACTCCTATTTCTTTTGGTCTTTCCATTTCTTCAACCTCCCAAATACTAATCTTTCTTTACCCATAAAATGTTACATCTTATTGCCACCTTTCACCTCTCTGCTCATCCGTCTATTTATCTTTCTCGATTCTCCTTTCCCCATCCCTCTTTTCCCATTCCTAACTTCATGTCTGTCAATCTCTCCCATCCTTCCATTTCTCTTTGTTTCTCTCCCCGTCCCTCTCTTCCCCCCTCTATCTCACTCTCTCAACACGCCTCTCTTCATCTCTGGCACTCTCCCATCCTTCCCTTTCTCTCTTGCTCTCGAACCCTAACCCTCTCGAACCCTAACCCTCTCGAACCCTAACCCTCTCGAACCCTAACCCTCTCGAACCCTAACCCTCTCAAACCCTAACCCTCTCGAACCCTAACCCTCTCGAACCCTAACCCTCTCGAACCCTAACCCTCTCGAACCCTAACCCTCTCGAACCCTTACCCTCTCGGACACTAACCGTACCCATGGCCCCATCAACAGGTACTGTTGACATTTGAAAGGGAGTGAGCAGCTGCTATGAATGGCCCTGGTCCAAAACCCCTTGAGGATGCACCACTGCTTTAGGACATCCTGCTTCTATAGCAACGGTGCCATGGTGACAACAATCCCACGCCATTTCCAACACGTCTGTCTGACTGTGCTAGTGATCCACCCACGCTGCTTCTTTAACAGCACAGCAGCACATCTATTCAGAGGACACGCACCCAAAATGAAAATACACTTTCATCATTTTGACTGATTTGTCTCTTTATCAGGAAACATGTGAGACCCCTGCTGTTCAGAAGACAGAAACACAGAGTGCGTGACTGGAGAGGCAGGCTGTCTGGCATCCGCACTCAATCAGTCAGCAACAGTACAACAGCAACCATCACATGGCTACATTAGAGAGAAACGGTGTGGGTGGTTAACAAATAGGGAGATGGAAGTGTGTGTGTGTGTGTGTGTGAGTGCACTCCTGTTTTTCTACAACAGGAGAGGAAAGGAGAAAGTGAGAGGACATGAGAGAAAAGGAGAAATATAAGGGTAAGGTAAGAGAGCGCTGGGTGCTCGAGGGATGGCGAGAAGAGAGTCAGAAGAGAGGATCAGTTTAGCTGGGGCAGATGTGCAGGACAGGGGCAGCAGGTCGGCTGGCCCCAAACATGACCCATGCTGATGTCACATGACCGATTCTGATGTCCTTGTGAGACACACACGAGACTGGCTGCAGTGTATGCTGAGCATGCGGCCGAGAGTGTGTGTATGTAACTAGATCAGACTGAATTACACGTTCCTCAGGGGTATAGTCAATGTGCTGGACTTGCAGGGCATGTTTCCTAAGGTAGCAGGTGGTGAAGGGAGAAACTGGAGAGCGACAAGCTGCTCAGTGGAATGAAACTCCAAAGCAAAACACACACACACACTTTTCCTCCACATATAAACACACTTGGTCTCCACTACTATCCTCTTATTCGGTCACCCCCTGTCATGATGACACAAAACATAGCTTGTGAACAGTGAAACGGTGATAACAGGTCTAACAACACAACTGATTGATACACCATGTTCTATAACTCCCTGCATATCATCTAATATCTTTCATCTTGGGTAGCAAATTTATAATATCTACAACCTCAAGATCTTGATCTTCTAGGCAGAAAATCTCTACATAAATGTGCTTAGTATGGCCGAGTGCATCATATTGCTCATATAATTCTTTATATACATTATTACGTGTAGTTTTTGACAATGTTTTTTTCAGAACAAAAAATGTCCATTGTGAATGTGGTTGGTGGATATTGTCTTTTGGAATGTGCCACTTCCCACTAGAACATCTATTATGTTCTGCTTCACATGTGTTCATGTCTAGAATGTTTAGAATGTTCTGTTTCGATATTGAAATTTGATTGGAATTTGATGTTTTTCTAGAACCTTGAACAGTATTGTCTTGGTTCACCTACGTGTTCCCTCTCTTTGAGGTGTTGCCCAGAGGAACGAGGAGGGAGGGACGGGTTTATCGAGCGTTCCCCGGATAATGAAATACAAACACAGACATCCCATAATATCCTCCTCGGGATTACATTGATTCTTCCAGTGAATGCAGAGCCTCGGCGGGGTCACCGAGCCTCTGTTGACAGATGGGCTGGTCACTCCTCGGAGGGCAGATAGAGCGCAGGCTGACCTGAGGTCAGACCTCATGCAGAAGCACGGTCAAGAAAAGGCCTTTACTTCACTCTCACACACACGTGCACCCCCCCCCCACACACACACACACACAACCACACACCTTCATAACTGTCATATTTTAGACCTATTCCTCAATCTACACAGTTCAACAGCCAGCTCATTAGCATTGCAATCTAAGGGTGAACTCTCAGCCAACACCAGACTAAAGCACTGTTCAGACGCAATCTGAATGTTTATGTGTGCGTGTCTATGGTGTGTGTGTTTGTGTTACCTGCAGTTGCGGAGCCTCTTAGGCAGTTTTGGGGGACCATGCTTGTATGTACGGACGACGTAGTTGCCCGGTTGCTAAGGTCCATCACCGAGGTGGCCGGGGCTTGGGCCATTATTGGCGTCTGGTGTTGGGCCTGTGACTGATGCTGCTGCTGCTGCTGCTGGTGGTGGTGGTGGGCGGGACTGGAAGGAATGCCGTTCTCTGACAGGAACTCCTCCAGGTCCATGTACTCCAACTGGAAATTGTCTCCATCATAGGGAAGCGTCTTGTCCCACAGAGTAGGACCCAGGAAGGCAGACTGCGGTGCGCTCCTTTCCTCCTCCAGACTCTTCTCCTTCTCCCTCTCTTTCCCAAACCCTGTAGCACCAAGCAGGAGAAAGACTGGGTCACACAACAGTAACAAACTACATACCACTTCTCACATTCAGCACTTATGGCGGCTGGTTAGACATGCACTGGTTCTTTCAGTCTACAGTATGGAGTATGATGTTATGTGTTATTGGCTTAAAGTTGGCTCTGGACTTTAAACAAATCTGTACCTGTCTCCATAATTTGACTTTGTAATAGTTATATGGTTATAACAAATTTATAGTGTTATTCTTTAAACCCACATTTACTATCAAGGGCCAAGGATACATACACTGTTCCAACTTCACAGTCTTAAATTCAATGTTGTCAAAAGATATTCACAGACTCGCATCTTAACTGGCTGTAGGTTATCTAGAATACATAAGCCCAACTACTAGTAATATGGAGAAGTTCAACTGAAAAATTCATAACTTTTTTCTGCAAGCTTGACTGGAGGGAAGGAAGAGATCGGAGAGTAGGGGGGAGAGTGGGAAGAAGTCCTGATCTGATCAATTTTAGAGGCACCCTCGCAAACTGAGCGCGCCTGCATTATTTACAATTCTTTCAAATCAGCCTTGTCTCAGTAAAATATATAAAGACTGTTTCTCAGTTGATCAGATCCGTGGATTTATGCAAGTCAAGGTGATCAATAATGTGAATGTAACTTAAATATATTCTAGCAGTTTGGGGAGCTCAATACATGCGCAAAGACAACCAGCATTTGTTTTATTTACCTTCATTCTGAAGAGGCAGCTTCATTGGGTTTTCTAGCAGAGACTTGAGAACGCCTTGGGTCGACGAAGGCATAAAACTTGGATTTCCCGGGAGCTGTCTGGACATTTTCTCTGTCGCGTCTTCGACCGTCAAAAGTCACCAAACCTGCAGCTTTGAACCGTTCGAATGTTATGATAAACAAATATTTATTGCACACAGGTAGAAACAGGGGAAACTAAATTATTAGCAATAATGTCGAGCGCAGCTGTAAAGTTTCGTCTGAACCACTGTCTTCTGATCGCGTGCAAAGCTGGTTTCAGTGCCACTGGTGATTCTAAACTAGTACTGCAGAAGACAGAGAGCCCGGTTCATCGAGTCCATGTGTGAGAACGGAGGTTTGTGACGTCAAACCTTGAGAGGCAGGTCAACACACTGTGTGCACGCTTGTGTGTAGCCTACTCTAAGTGCGTGTGTGTGTGTGTATGTGTGCGCGCGCGCGCGCGTGTGTGTGTGTGTGTGTGTGTGTGTGTGTGTGTGTGTGTGTGTGTGTGTGTGTGAGAGAGAGACAAGCAGAGAATGTATAGGATTGAAGTCAACATAATTTCGTTAGAAATGGTTTTATGTTAAATCTGCATTGTTGAGTACTGCTTTTCCAATATCTAACTAAATGTCTAGCAATCTGTCTGTCTTTGTATAGTCATGGGTGTCTGTGTGTACGTCTGTGGCTTGATTATCTCCAGAACCAGGCATGGGATGAAGTTGAAAAGCAGCAGATGTATGGCTAAGGCCCCAAGGACGTGCAGTGTATAAAAAGGTGTGTCTGTTATAAGCTTATCCATTACCTATGATCAAAAAGTAATATGCGTCAGATGATTCACTTTATCATCATACAATCTCATAGCTCGTGTTTAAATCACCATTGAATGTATTTGATTTTCGCACACCAATAAAACAACTCAGCCTTCTTATAATATGGTTAACGTTCTGCTGCGCGCGTTAAAGCTTTGCTTAACTGCCGTGTCACGGCGGCCAAGCGAGCAGTAGGGCGCTTTCAGCGCACAAAACGCTGGTTGGTCACGTGAGTGGGTCGGGTTGACCTACTTTTATCCAATTGCGGACCGTGAAATCTTGCACGCTCCCTCTCCCCCAGCTTCTGGGGTTGTCACATTGAACCTCATGTGCTCTGGCCAGGGAGAAAAACATCTCAATCATAAAAGGAGATAAAGTACCTCTTGTGCCCCCTTGCTCAAAATAAGATGGTTAAGCCCTCTAAGTGCTGAAGAGCTCGATCTTGGCAAAATTGAGTTTGTGGCTGAAGGCCAAAGCATTGATAGTTGTTATAAACATTTTAATGCTTTTATTGTGTGGTGTACTTAATGCTTTTAAATTCAGACAATTATCATTTTTTGTATCTGTTTTTAACCTACTGAAGTATGATCACAATGTAGCATTAAAATATAATTGACCAGCTGATAGTTGTGTACTTAAGTACCACAACTGTGTTTGAATAGTCAATAGCCATTCCTTTTAACACACAATAGACAATATTACAGCAGTATATCTGTGTCCTGCACCAGTGTTGTTAGAGACAGTCAGTCAGATTTTAGAACATTCTGATGTGAGTACCATTTAAACGTGGGAGTACTAGTGCTACTAATGACATTTGTAAAATAAAAAAATAATAAAAAAACTGCTGATAGAACTCATCTGCTATATCTGTAAGCCCTATCTGTCTCTAAGTAGAACTTCCTTGGCAACAGTGGTTGCTAAAGCACAGTGGTGTTGTGACGACCTTTACTGTGAAAAGTAGGGCAGTGCTCCACCAATCATGCTCTTCTGGATAAAATACTGGGATCAGTGAGTGGGCGATGCCAGCCTGCACCGCATACATTACTAGCTGTTTTCTCCTGAGGTCTCAATGTAATACAGTATACATTTGCATTTCCACATTTTAGCAGAAACAAATCTCCTACTGGCTGACTTTTCACAAGGCTCCTGGTGACTTGTTCATGACTTCCCAACACAGTCCTAGGTGGACATTGCCTCAAGACTAGAAGGCCCGCAGTCCTCCATAAAATGTAAATAAACTGGTCAGACAATAACATCTTCACTCTTCTCCTCCAACCTCCAAATACCCTCGTTGATGTGAAGTGAGTGTTTTCCTTCTATGTTGTCAATAAGAGGCTTAGTATGTGATCAGCATGAGGGCGGCTGACCTAAATTAGCAGGTGTGTTGTGTGTGATCTTCATCCTGGTCTGAATTCAGTTCACCTTCATCCAACCAGTCTGATAGACTGTACTGTAGGCTGACTGTGACTGCCTGGCCCGGTACAGTTAGTAATTTTTAGCAGACACTCTTATCCAGAGCGACTTACAGTAAGTACAGGGACATTCCCCTGTAGTGATGGACCGACATTTCATCTACCTGTGGTACAGTACATTAACAGCTGAGCAAGCAAGTTGGTTTATAGATATACAGTATTTTGCGATTTTCTTTTTCACAAACCCACACAAGCACATACAGCAGTGGTGTTCAAGTGGATTCTTCAGTTAAGCAAAACCTGATGTGTGAGATTGGAGAGCAGCTTGAGCAGGCAGGTGAGCTTGAACAGCCTTGAACAGGAAATGCAGGAGAAAATGTAATGCAACTTTTGAAACACAGTCTTAAAGCTATGTATGTTTATCCATTGGTGTGTTGACATGGCGGTGTGGCTGCATTATGCAGTTAGTGTTTCCAACAGAAGGAGATATATTTAACCACACTTGCTACAGAGGGAAAATCAATACTCTCAGCCGTAGGCAGGGTGGCTGTTGGCTTGAACTGTAAGCTTAGGCCACGCACAAATGCTATAAATGACATCCAGCCTTATTGGGACCACACACATATATTACACTGTTTCCAATGTACACACCAGCCCCAGGACACGTTTTATTTGGTTATCTTCAAAAACATAAATAACCCACGTTGATTGCTGATTCAAGTAGGAGAGGCAGCTAGGCTATGAGGCAGGGTACAGGCCAGTAGGAGAGGCAGCTAGGCTATGAGGCAGGGTACAGGCCAGTAGGAGAGGCAGCTAGGCTATGAGGCAGGGTACAGGCCAGTAGGAGAGGCAGCTATGGGGCAGGGTACAGGCCAGTAGGAGAGGCAGCTAGGCTATGAGGCAGGGTACAGGCCAGTAGGAGAGGCAGCTAGGCTATGAGGCAGGGTACAGGCCAGTAGGAGAGGCAGCTATGAGGCAGGGTACAGGCCAGTAGGAGAGGCAGCTAGGCTATGAGGCAGGGTCCAGGCCAATAGGAGAGGCAGCTAGGCTATGAGGCAGGATACAGGCCAGTAGGAGAGGCAGCTAGGCTATGAGGCAGGGTACCGGCCAGTAGGAGAGGTAGTTAGGCTATAGGCAGGGTACAGGCTATCAAGGGTATACAGTATACAGTACAGTAGAACGCTGGAGTGTTGACCAGAAACCAGAACCAGGCATGTTACAGAAAAGTTATCATATACTTCAAGAACACTGAGAGCTTAAGGTGTTTACTGGGGTAACGATACTGGAAGTCTCCAGTTGCTTTTTGAGAGAGGGGGTTTGCTGTCCTCAGCCTTATTCCATATCAATACGAATCTGTTCCTGCACATTTCAATAATATGCATATTTAGTTATTTTACTCCTTTGTATTACACATTACTGTTACACATGATCTTACTAACCATAGGGTTAAACTGTCCTGTGAAATCTGTCATCTATTGTTGTTAACTGTCCTCCAAGGGCTTGTAGCTGAGGTAGAGGGTGGGAAACACAAAGCAGGTTTGTCTCAGCTCTCCAGCAGCCAGCCCAGCTCTGCTCTGACTGAGAGAGGCCCAGTCAGAGTTGGGGAAACAGTGTTCAAAGATGCAGTTTCACAGTAGCAAACAAAGGTACCAGCGAAGGATTTTCTCTTGCCATTCTCAGAGCCAGCTGCCCTGCTCTGGAGACAAACAAAAACATTGTTCTGAGGCCCGTGACTTCAGAGGACTAAGCCAGCACTGGAGCTTTGTTTGAGTTATTGCGGCGAGGAACTGAGTGGAGAGGAGAATGGCATGCAGGTTATCTGGACAGGTGTGTTCTGGGTTTCCTGGTCTACTGTTCAACCAAACTTGAAGGGGTGGTGTTGACACAGTCGTCATGAAAAGCCTCCTCCTCCACAACCCTACTCTGCCTCCTCCTCTTTCTCACATACTTCTGTCAGAATGTTCAGACCTGTCAGTCTTCTCGCAGCGTGATGTTGGACGTCAGATTTACTGTGTATATGGGCCCACTGCTGGTTAGGCTATACACCACCTTATGTCTCTGTTTCTATTGGTGTGTCCACTACATGCCCCCCTGTTTCTCTGTCGGCTCCGCCCACTGCACTGGTCACAGGGTGGGTCCACGACGTTGTCTGGGTCACATGACTATGATCAAAGACAAAGCAGGATGACTCAATTAGTTTCACGATGTTTTGCAGCCTGAATAATTCTAGGGAGAATGACCTGGTCTAGCTGGTCTGGAGAATGGCCTGGTCTAGCTGGTATAACTGGTCTAGCTGGTCTGTTTTGTATCCAGGGCTTTGGTCCCACACTGTTGAGGTTATTGGAAAGCTCCATCTATTTAGACTAGTCTGAGCCCAGTGATTCACTCCAAGAACACGTCATCACAATACTTAACACTGCAGTCAATACCAGAAGCACTTAGTTCCCAACATCTTCTATCGACCACGGGGCACTCTGCCTAGAGTGGATGTTGATGCTGAGTTGAGGTGGTGTAATCCTCCTCTCAGGTCTTACAAATGGTGTGAGTGGTTTGGAAACTTTTTTTAACCAAAGGGTTGATGCTAAACTGTCGAGGGGGTGTGGGTGGAATGCATATTTACATTTAAATGGCACTTCACACAATGATATATCATGATTGATTACACGAGGGCAGCTAATTATCTCCCATTGTCATTATCTGATCATTTCACTGACTTAAAATATCCAGATTAATCCAGTGAAAGTACTCTAGTCTAAATCCTTCTCCCAAGATAATTTCAATCCCAGATCTTCCCCTGGGAGTGGTGTCTTACTTGATGAAGTATTTGACTCCATCTGCAGTGTAGGCTTCCTCCCATCCATAGGGCAGACCTGAGGAGAGAACATGTAGGAGGACACAGTCAGCTGGCCTGATCCACACACTACTACTGAAGATATGATGACAGGAGACCTGCGTCAGTTTTGCTTCACAGTGTGCTTCCAACCTGACTTGCCACATCACCAGGCTCAATCTAGGATGTTTTGACTCATAGTACAATCACAAATAACCATCTCAAGAAACAACCCGTTTTCATGAGCTATTTAGCTGAAAGGCTGGATATCCGATGCTGCAGAAGGGCAGTGTATGAAGGTATGAGTTTGAAGGGCTGACAATTATTCAGAGGAGGCCTTCACACCCATAACAACAGGACAGGCTCCCTGGTTGACGGACAAAGCTCCACGCCCGTATCATGTCTCTTGACCTTGTTTTGTCAGCGTGAATAAAAAGAGGCACTGATCTCCATTAGAGGCTACTTTATATCCTCTTGTAAGAACCCTATACTTTGACAAAGACAGTGTGTGAAATTCATAAGATGCCCCGAAGGGCCACCAAGGTGAAAACTGAGCCCAGGTTTAAACTCTTGAGAAGAAAAGGAACCGTTGTGTGGTGTGTAACTCTACCCGCTTCTGCTGACAGGTGATGAGGCTAAAGGATTTGGCCACAGATGTAGAAACAGACCTACTAGAAGGAAAGCTTCTGTTTCTCGGATGCACATGTATGACAAAAAGAGGGGGGGGGGGGATTACATGGTATGTAATCCTCAGGAATACATACCACGTAAACTCATGTGATTATACCAGCCCGTGCTCCTGTGAATGTACAGAAGGTACAGAAGGTAACTCATTCTGCTGTGCTGTCGTCTTGTCTGTTCTGTAAGATCTGAGAATGCAGCTTTTCAGAGTGCGTCTGCCAAGCCGGACCTGGTGATTGCAGTTGTACGTCTCTGTCTCTGAAAACTCTACATAGAGTTCTCACCTTTTTGACAAAGCAACATGATCTCACAGAGAGAGATCCATGTGTTTGGCTCCATATTACCAGGGTGCATAGTGTGGAGATTTCAGATTGGGTTTCACATCTTCTTTCACATCACAGCACATCTTCAACTTCCTGACGGGGAGGCCACAGGTGGTGAGAATCGGTGACCGCACCTCATGCTCACTGATCACCAATACATCAACAATGACCTCACCTGGTCTGCTCACATGGACAAGGTGGTCAAAGTGGCCGAGAAACGCCTCTTCTTCTTGAGGCGACTGAAAAAGTTTGGCATGGTCATCCTCACTAACTTCTACAGAGAGCATACTGACTGGTTGCATCACAGTGTGGTACGGGAGCTGCACAGACAGGGACCGCAAGGCCCTATCTAATGTGGTCCAGTCTGCTGAGTTCATCATCGGCAGGAAGCTCCCTGCCCTACAGGACACCTACCACACACGATGCCTCAGGAAAAGTGGGTGGATTTTAAGAGGCTGTTACTACCCATCCTTCAGTCTTTTAACCCTGTTGCCCTTTGGCAGGCGATAACGAAGCATTCGGTCTCGCACACGTCGACTAGACTACAGTTTCTAGAGCCATCAGGTTTCTCAATGAACATTGTTTTGGACATTGATACACTGTCGACACACACTAGTCACTTTACACACTGTCACTTCAGCTACTGGTTGTACTTTCAGATACTGGTTGCACTATCAGTATGCTGATGACACTGTTATATACTGTTGTAAGTCAACTCTTTTAAAGGCCACTGAAAACTTGCTAAATGCTTTTATTGTTTTCCAAAATAACCTTCTTCAGCTGAAACTCGTTCTAAATGCAGATAAGATTAAATGTGTGTTGTTTACCAACGCTAGGAACAGGCCATTAAATATCTCTTCAGCCGTCACTCTTGAGGGAAGTGATATAGAGTTTGTTAACACCTATAAATACCTGGGTATTTGGATAGATGACTCCCTCACTTTTAAGCCACATGTTCTGTATCTGGTGAAAAAGCTGAGGCTAAAGCTGGGTTTTTATTTTCTAAATAAGTTGTGTTTTTCTTTGAATGTAAAAAAGCAACTTGTTGCCGCCACGTTTTTATCTGTACTGGACTATGGAGATCTGTTGTATATACACTCAGTGTCTTCATAAGGTTGACACTGCATACCATGCTTCCTTCCCACCCGTAGGCTCTGTCATTGGTATGCCTTTATATATAAGGCCATTCTTGGTCTGCTCCCATACTATTTGTGTGTCCTTATAAAGCAGAAGAGTGACGGGAAATACTCTCTGCGTTCGCAGGACTGCGTCATGCTATCTGTACCTTATGCCAGTCCGGAAACTGGAATGAGGGCTTTTCTGTACTCCGCACCCTCGGCATGGAATATGTTGCATAATGTCTTGAAACTAAAGGAATTAATCTCGCTTAATGCTTTCAAATTAAAAATAAAAGAGCTAGAGACAGATTCCATAAAATGTAAATGGTTTTAATGTACCTGGCTACGACAATAACTCCTATATTTTGTCTCCTTTTGTATTTTTGTAACTATATTTTTATGTATGCTGCTGGCTATCTTGGCCAGGTCTCCCTTGAAAAATAGATTCTTAATCTCAATGGGTCTCTCCTGGTTAAATAAAGGTTATAATAATATAATAATCAGCTACTTGTTCCACAATCAGCAATATTGCACTAATTGTACCCTACTTGTCTCTAGGTCAGTATAGGTTATAAGGTTAGTATAGGATATTATGTGTATTATAGGTTTAGTATACAGTATTGTTTATTATTTTGTATATTGGTTTATTATGTTATGTTAGCTTATCATAGGTGTAATCTATATTCTGAGTACTTTTATGTCATGTTATGCCAGGTTGCTTTGCGTTGTTTTGTCCAAAGAATTTCAGTGCCTAGTCTGACCTTATGTTGTTCTGTGCATCTGACAATAAAATACCTAAACTGAACATCCTGTTGAAATGTTGACAAGGGAGGCCAGAAGGACAAGTGATGAGGTGTCAGCTCTTGTTAAACATGTCTGTAAAACTTTGATGAACAGCCAACAGCAGAGCAGCAACTGGCTGACTGATGGTTTTCTGAAGGGTGAAGAGAATAAAATATAGCTTGGATGCTCAGGCACTTTCCCTTCCTGACCACACATGATGAAAGAGACACATTTGGAAGGAATGAGAGGGTCTTTCCTCAGCTTGCTAGATAAGGAACATGCCGGAACAATCTTGGATGCCACCCAGCATATGATGCAGGAAGTCAAGAGAGCACCCTCATCCCCTGAGAGGGGGTCGGTACCTGGCCTTAGGGGGCCCTGTGAGGGGTTGAGCCACATGAACCACAGGGCTCAATCAATGCTTTGTTCTGGGCCAACAGGCTTGAGTCTGGTGGTACTGAGAAATGAGGCATGAAAGCTGCTTAAGACACAATGACATCACAGAGACACAGAAGGGGAGGAGGAGAGGAAGAGATGGAGGAGGAGGGGGAGGAAGAAGGGCAAAGGAAATTATTGATGGAAGATCCTTGTTGTGCATCCGTGTGTGGCAATCTTTTAACACTTAGTAAAACCTTAATCCAATCTATTGAGGTCAGCAGGGTTTGTTAGATCTAATGAGAACAACAAGACTGTACGTAGGTCACAGTTCACAGAGTCCAACTCAATATTTGGTGAAGAATAAGAAGAGACCATTATGTTGTTCATGTGAAAGTGTGTTTTTCCTGGGAAACTAGTGGGTTAGAGCACCTACAGTACTGCAGACACGAAACTGGACAATGGTAATCCTGTACCATGTTACCATAGTGATGTAACAGCATGATGCCCTGAAGAGGGTTATGCTCAATATTCTCATTTCTTAAAATAAACCTTGATGATGAATACTGTGGCATTGTAATAATAATGTATTCATTTAGCAGAGGCTCTTATCCAAAGAGAAAAAACAGCACAGGGGGGATTTGGATCTGCTAACAAGTAAGACAACCTAAGTAGAACTCTATTTACAGTATGAAAGAAGTCTATTATACTAAACATATAATATAAAAACATATGGTCATATCAGACCTGGAAAGGATATGGACAGATTTAAGAACAGCTATATATTGACCTCTGTTGTTACAGCATGTTGTTGGATTGTATTTCTGACCAGGTCAAGGGAAACCAGATCACTGACTGTCATGCACGTGTCTGTGTGTGTGTATCTAAATTCTGTCCCTCTTCACCCCCTCTCAACCCCCTCCCAGCCCCCTCCCAGCCCCCTCCCAGCCCCCTCCCAGCCCCCTGCCAGCCCCCTGCCAGCCTCCAGAAATCCAGCCCTCACGTGGAGGACACCCACACCAACCCACTCCAGCAGTATGACTGAGCCCCTTCATTACTGTCCTACAGTCCCACGAAACACAAAGAAATACATACCCTGACTCAGCGACATTATACTGCTAGCTTAAAAACACACATGTCCTCACATACTGGTTGGTCTGAAAGATATGTTAGAATGTTACATTCAGCATGGGTATACAGTAGCCTCCAAAATGATTGCCACCCATTGGCAAAGATGAGTAAAAAGTGTCTCAGATTTCTTGGTCTGTATTCAACAACCTTCATAAGGAGAAGCCTTAATGCTGTTTTATTGGCAAAGGGAGGTTGTACAAAGCATTGAATGTAGGGGTGCCAACAATTGTGGCACACATGGTTTCAATAAAAAATATCTTAATCACAGACTTTTTTTTCTACTACTTCAATTGAAGGTCAGATTGTTCTCATTTTTTACTCATCTTTGCGAAGGGGAGCCAGTCATTTTGGAACCTACTTGATATACTGTATTTACACACACACACACACACACACACACACACACACACACACACACTCTCTCAATTTACATTTCCTCTCTCAATCTCTCTCGGTATCTCTTTCTCTCTGTCTGTCTCTGGATGAAGAGAGGATCAGGATAGAGAACCCTGCAGAGCGTAGACAGGAGGGTTCTTGTTGGGCAGAGGAAGAGCACATAGAGTTTAGGCCACTGTAGGGGGAGTAGTTTATTAGCATTCTGTACATCTCTGGATTGGTTCATTGAGAACACAGAGCAAAAGTTTCCATACCATGAACCTGAACACAATAGATGTGTCTACACATACAGTCAAATGGGCACACTTACAGTCATGGTCAGATATGCACTTTGTTTCATCATGCTCTTTTTTAGCACTTAGAACAAATGTTTAGACGAACAACAAGATCGTCAATCAATAAAATGTAGATCTTATGGATTACTGTAACTAATCTATAGATTGGTTATGTGTTGGTCGCATTGATATAATATTTATTGATAATATGATGTGTTGATTATTGTTGACCACACATGAAACTGCTTCGAGTTGATCTGATTAAGGCAAATTTCGTATCTTATGGAATCTGATTTCATGTGAAGCTTGATATAAAAATGCAATATGCACTTTTGAAGCAAAGCTAAATGTCTGGCTCATATCTGAGCCCTAAGCCTCCCTATCTCTAGCAGAACTTCACTATTAAACACATAGGAGACAATACATTTTGTACCATGTTTGGGTTGTGTGTTGGGTGCACAAGGTTGTGACTATGCATCTGGTCATAATAATGTAGATTGTGTTGTTAAAGTGAATGGCGTTGTGTTTGTTTGTACCATGTTATGTTTATGATATTATTACAACTCTTGACACACGCTCAGGGGGTTGTTACACACCACCATCTCCATATACCGTGCAGTGTGTGCTTATGTGTGTATATGAATGTGTGTGTGTTTATTTGTATCTGTCTGTATTAATATGTGTTTGCATGTGTGTATGCGTACACATATGTGCAATTATGCACATCAACAAAGAAAACCAAGCATCTGGGAAACAGCTCAGGTAAGATGGTTTTCTGTAAGTAGAACACCGTATCTAGGCAACACTGACTATGGTGAGATTACACTCAGTGCAAACACACACACACACTTTAGAAAGCCTGATATAAGATTGACCTACTTTTTTAACGCATTACACTCTGATAAGCTAAATTGCTTCTTACAGGACATTATAATCCCACCTGGTGTCAATTCCTATTAAAATTTAAACACTTTGATAACAAAGACTAAATCATAAAAAAATACGGTAAACATAATATAATATACTAAATATATTATATATACTGTACTGAAGCAATGGCAAAACATAACAGGCTTGTAGTTTTAAAGATCAAGGATCCAACTAACTTTACAAAATAATTTTCCTTTTAAATTTTCAGTTGTGAATCACCAGAGAGAGAGAGAGAGAGAGAGGGAAGGGACTGGAGAGAGAGAGAGAGAGAGAGAGGGAAGGGACTGGAGAGAGAGAGAGAGAGAGAGAGAGAGAGAGAGAGAGAGAGAGAGAGGGATGTATATGGTCAATTCACTGACCAATTAGGGCAGTCAAGGACGTTCCATTGACTAATAGGCAGCTAGGGACACTCCACTGATCAATGAGGTCAAGAGTGGCACTCCACTGACTTGACTTAATGACAATACATGACTTTGTTGTATTTGGGCCAGAGTGGTTAGGGTTAGCTGAGACTTCTGAGAGGTCAGGAGGTAAGAGTAAACCCTATAGGGGTTAAAGGTTAAACACTGAACTTCAACTGCAGATCATCCATGGAGTCCTCACTGCTCAGTCTGACTTCCTGTTTGGATACTTTCTGATGAACAGAACGATGATGGCGTCTAGTACGGAAAGAGGTGTTTTTGGACATTGATGCATACACCTACAGAACAGAGAGCTACCTCCAGCCGTCTACAGGTCAAGGTGGAGAGAGGGGGGTCAGATGCAACCCTAAAGGCGACAGCTGCACATACTTAGAGATCCAAACCCACAGATAGACGGACAGTCCTGCTACAGCTCCAATAGAACTACTACTGGACAGCTGTTGGTTTGCTGGTCATTTTATTGGGCAGTTGGCTTGTTGTTCAACTGGTTGGTTGGCTGGTTGGTCTGTTGGTTGGTGGGTCTTTTGGTTGATTGGTTGGTTGGCTGTGCATGCAGTACCAGGGCCAGAGCGTTTACATAAAGGGACGACACATGCCGGCATGCGAGGAGAAGAGGAGAGCTCACTTACAGTCCACCTCCAGAATAGCTCTAACTGTGCGCGTCAGTTCTTTAGCCTCCACCGCCAGCGTGGCGGCCGTCCAAGGAGACCTCTTCACGTGGCGAGCGGCCTGAGACGACCCCGCCTTCATGTCCCCAGAGCTGTAGAGAGAGAACAGGCCAAGACATGTTCAACCAGCTGGTACCCTGACCTAGACCCTAACCTCTAAGCCCCATACCCTCTCCATACCTCCTAAAGATAACTCCGGGTCTAACACCCAAAATCAATGATTGCATTGAGACGGTATGTTAGAATCATCTTCTTCCTGTGTCCATATTAAGTATGAATGATGGAGATGGTGCTGGAACTGTGATGAGCGGGATGTGTCATGAACTCCCTTTATCTGAGTGTGAGTGCTGTAGGTCTGTATTTCCAGGAACAATATGGAGTGGACGTCACTTTCGCGCCACACACAACCGGGCTGTACTCATCAAGTGGTCAACCTAGTTCCACGATGCCCCACATAGACAAACAATGGCAGACAGAACAGTGAAAATCTTGAATGGGAGACATTCAGGTTTAACAACTCCAGTGTCCCACTGACCTGTGGGTTGGGGGGGGGGTGCTCTAGGTGGGGGGTCGAGCCGGGGGGTAGGGGCAGTGGGGGATACCCACGGAAAGGGAATAACGCGCTTTAGAACCACTCTGACAACTGACTGTAGCACAGCTGTTACCGTTGCACTGACCATGTGTTTCATAAAGGAGGCTAATTGCACACCAGGTCACACATCCTATCCCCACATCTCTGACCCAGAAACAGCTGCATTACCCAAGCAGACAGACTCTGGGCTCTGAGGTGCTTTATAACTACAGGTGCTCTGGTCCTGTTTCTGAAACAACAGCCAGATCTGGTGTCTCAGTCATCAGGATGTTTCATAACCAGTCCAGTGCAAAAGGGTCACAGTGACGAGCCTTAATCATAGCTGTCTTCTTTAAGGATCATGCAGAGCTTTAGCTGTCTCACGGTAGTGTGTGTGTATGTGTGTATTTGTGTGTTCATGTCTGTGTGTGTGTGTGTGTGCGCTAGGGGTAGGAGGTTCTGAGGGACAGAGCAGGAGTTGGCTAATAGGCAGTGCAGTCTGCAGGGTCCCTCATTATAGACCCACAGACTGAACTCCCACTGAGCGTGGGGGTCAAGACACACACAAGGACACCAAGACCCCCACACATACACACACATGCACAAAGGGTAACACCAGGAGGTTTTTAGAATTGGCACACACTGATTAGTACACTATAGTAAGATGGAATGACTACCGCCCGAGAAGAGACATGCAGAGTTTGTCAGAGAGAGACGGATGGAGAGAGAAACGGATGAATGGAGGGAGAGAAAGAGACAGATGGAGAGAGAGCGAGTGAGACGGAGGAAGAGAGATTGAGGGAAAGAAGCTGCGTGCGAGAGAGAGAGAGAGAGAGAGAGAGAGAGAGAGAGAGAGAGAGAGAGAGAGAGGGAAAAAGAGGCGCGCTGTCCAGGAAAGGCGGGCAGGTTGGCCTGTGAGCTCTGCCTTCGTGCAAGCCTCGAAAATACATGCCACTAAAAGCGACACATTAAAAGTATCGGTGTCCCTCAGGCCATTAACTGAGGCTTGTGAAGGAATCCTTCACTTCAAGACCCAAACACCCAAACACAGTGCCTTCGATTACTGTCCCTGTGAGAGAAAGATCAAAGTTACCATAAAGGTACTATCAGCACAGGAATAAGAGGGAGTGTGTGCGTGTGTTCACCTGTAGCTTTTCACAGGCCCTTGGTTCTCCTGGAGGAACTCATGAGCAGCCTGAGTGGAGGAGAGCATGAGTCAGGAGAGAAGACTGTTACTTCCTGAAGTTCAACTAAGTTACAGATTGCAACAGCAACTCAGCAATGAAATATCTATCATATTACTGACGTTGTATTAATGGAAACATCTCATCTTATCTGTTGTATTATTGGTCAGTCATATTTAGTGTAGCAGCATGAGGTTTAAAACTACAGCAAGCTACGTACCTCCACAAACTTGAGCAATTTATTGGTGGACACCTCAAAGCCCTTTTTGGACCCTTCGCTCTTCCGTAGCTGACACTCCAGGACAGCCACTCGCTTTCTCAGCTCCTCCGTCTCTTCCTGTGCCTAAAAGAGGTTAAAGGTCACAGTTTGTTTACCTGATTCTTCAGCTTTAGCTAAATAGTTTCCTTCAGCATCTGATGACTCGATAATAGTATAAATTGGTGGTAGTTTGAGATGGTAGGGGGAGAATTCAGAC
Source organism: Hypomesus nipponensis (assembly GCF_054491055.1). Lineage (NCBI taxonomy): Eukaryota > Metazoa > Chordata > Actinopteri > Osmeriformes > Osmeridae > Hypomesus > Hypomesus nipponensis. The sequence continues at coordinate 8,273,138 of NC_140373.1, read as the reverse complement.
TTTGCCAAATCCAGCGGGCTTGGCAACTGTCCAGCATGAGCTAAGGGCCAGATAGTAAGTCATACAGACTTGTAGTGTTGCTAGTTATATTTATATATATAAAAACAACTGTTTGTGTGATGTCAATGACATCACATTAAAGTAACTGCTCAGCAACCCTGTACTGAATAAAACACAGCACACATTGACCTACTTATACTGGGGGAGGGAAAACCTGGAGAAGATTCTACCCAGACCAGGAAACACCTGGAGCCCAGAGGAGAGGGGAGGTATCCTTGACCTTGGACTGGGCTGGCTGTCCTCCTCTCTGGGCCTTCAGCTCGGCAATCTCAGCCTCCAAAAGATGGACCACCTCTTCATAGTCCATCTCCATCCCCCGAGCCTGCTTCTGGGCTGCCTCCGCCAGGTGGAGCCGGCTCCGCAGGGCACGGCTCTCCTCTGCTCCAGCCTTCATATCCTACAAGGAGGCGAGAACAGAGAAGTCACTCAGACCAAATGAGTTAGCCTTGTCACTGGATTCAAACAGATGAACACCTGAAGAAAGAAACACTCGCCATTGTATCTGAGAATGAATCTAATCCCTAGTTTTACCTTCCATAAAAATCCTAGCCTTAACCCTTGCGTTATCTTCGGGTCATTCTGACCCATCAGTCATTGTGACCCACAGTCGTTTGCAACAACTTTACCGCATACAAAAACAAAGTGAAGCATTTTCTTTTAACCGTTGGGCTGTCTTAGACCCCCCACATTGCGAATGTTAAAAGAAAATTATTTTTATTTGCTTTTGTATTGGGTAAAATTGGGTAAACACAACAATGGTTTGTTATGAACCTTTTGGTCATGTGACCCGAAGGCAACAAGGGTTAAAGGGCACAAGCAACACTTGACAGTGTGGATGTGGTGGAGAAGGCGGCATTATGTCCTCAGCATTTTTTTTCGCAAAGAACAACATTTTTTATTTGAAGAGCTTTGGCTGCAGCAAAACTAGTAACCGAATAATGAGTAACCTTGAACCATGAGCTCAATATTTTGGTGTGCCCCTTCAAGTCTGGATTTAGCCTTCTGCTCTGTCACTGCTCATCAGGGTCATGGCCCAGCAGTAGGGAAGAGTGAAAGCCCATGGTCATGCTGAGTCATTCTAGCATGCTCTAGTGTCTGAGCTGATCACTCCTGGCTTACTGAGTCAGTCTGCATTGTGCACATAGTGGAGAGCACAAGCTCATAGCTTGCTGCAAAGCTCAAGAGGAGAAATGTCTTGGGACGTCTTGTCTAGGTGTAGCTCAGTGATTACAGCACTTGACTGCAGGTTAAGACGTCACAGGTTCAGATCCCCACCTGTATGTTGCGTTGGACAAAAGCTTCTGCTAAATACATTCATGACATTGTATTTCTAGCGCTCAATGTCATAATGGGAATTGACTTGGGGATTATTAAAAACCTGATTCAGCCCGAAGGACTGTTTGGCTGACTTCATGCAGTGCAAACAGCAAGTTGATAAATGAATGCTCTAACAAGAGACTTCCCCTTTGCCCCACAGTCTTTGCTAAACGCTGTTTTCCTTTTGACGGCAATGGAAGCTTCAGAAACCAGTAGGTATTTTCTCCTTTTCAGACAGCGCTGCTTGTTGCTGGGTGTGGCTGTGTGGCAGCCAGTCACGCTCAGACACGCCTCGCGGTCTCAACTCAATCAAGAGACTGACACAGCGGACATGTTAACGACACATGATGGATGGGATACCACACCTGGTGACGGCATCTTACCCAAATGTCAGAGACGCAGGTCAGCTGATGCAGCAGGCCCAGGCTTCCACTAGTGGTGGAGCTCTTTACTGACCTTAGAGTTTATGCAGTGATGATTTAGATTACATACATTTACATTTAGTCAGCTTTTATCCAAAGCGACTTACAAGAGAGAGCTTTACAAAAAGTGCCTAGGTCAGTGATAATAAACCAAGAGATAGCCCCAAAAACATTGCGGGTAGCCAAAACATGAACCATACATTGTGCAAAGCAAATAAGAACCAATGGGTGCAACCAGAAGAGCATGTAGTTAAACAAATTACAAAGAACCAACATGATCCTCAAAAGTGCTAGAGCGTACCTGGAGGACAGCAAGCAACAACGATAGAATTCACAGCGAGTACAAGCAGTTAAATCAGTTACGTAACAAGGATGTAAAGGAGATCTGCTGTCAACAGGAGGCACCCTTTTAGTTTCAGCTTCCTGACCTCACCCAGGTTTACAAGACCGAAGGTTAGAACACCTCAACCAAATACCAGACCTAAACCTAGCACTGACCCTAAATATACACACCACCACGGTCGGACCGGCCGTCGGCAGAGTCGGGAGATTTCCCGAACGGACGGTCAAGCGGCCGCGGCATAATGCGAACAATATATATATATAATAATAATACACGGCCGTGGGCCGGTCTGCGTTTCAAAGTCCCGGGCCAATTTTCAGTCCCAGTCCAGACCTGCACACCATACACCAAACTCACTAGTCCTAAACCGCAGATGTGGTCCTTCACATCCCACTAGCCATGAACGCACAGACTTCCACACAAACAGAGTGCACACTGTTTGTCCACTCAGATAATAAGCACACTCACACATGTGCATCGGTGTAATTGGATAGCGAGAAAGAAAGTGAGATTCTAAATGAGATAAAAGAAAAAACCCATTACATTAAGTTGTTTTCTCCCATCCAAGGAAGTATCTGGGTTTGCTAGAAACAGTGTGTTTTTGGATGGATGGCAAGATGTGGATGGCAAGAGTGTATGAGTGTATACATTGAGGATGTGTGTGTGTGATTAAGGTGTTTTGAGTGAGAAGAGAGTGTGTGAGTTTGTGATAAAAATGGATAATGTGAGGAGTGATTGCACATGTGTTTGAGTACACGTGCATTCGTTCGACTGAGTGTGTGTGCGTGTGTGCCTGCTGCTATTAGTGTGTGTGTGTGTGTGCACATGAGTGCATGTGTGTGGGTGTGTGTGTGTGTGTGAGTGCATGTGTGTGTGTGTGTGAGTGCATGTGTGTGTGGTTCAGTAACTAATGGAGTGCAGTTACTGTGGCCTGATGGGTCAAGCTGTGTCACAGGAAGGGCCTTTCTGTCAAGCACTTCCCTGGTTACGCCGATGTCACAATGCCAAGAAACCACACAGCAGCCACCTCTCTCTTTCTATCATGTCTCACTCTATCTCTCTCTCTCTCTCTCTCTCTCTCTCTCTCTCTCACTCTCTCTCTCTCTCTCTCTCTCTCTCTCTTTCCTCTCCATTTCTCTCTCTCTTTCCTTCTTACCTTCTCTCCCCCTCTTTTTCTTTCCCCCTCTCTCTCTTTATCTCTTTCTTCCTTTCAGAATCTAACTAGATGAACCACGCTAGCTGAATAAACATTGTTCTTTCTGGGAAGGAGAATTGGCTTTGACAAAATATTTGTCCTGCGTGCCTCTCTCTCTCTCCACTCCACGAGTCCTCCTCCTCCTTCACCATGTGGAGAGTCCTTCTACATAAGTCCATCTGCCGCTCTGCCTCCCTGGCTAGCATGGCCCCCGTGTTGATATAACAAGCTGCTACTGAGAGCATGGGAGGAGAGCCACTGTCATCCACCGGGATGCTCGAGCAGGAACAATGTCGATGAGAGATGAGGATCATTTCAGAGTTTTGAAACTATTTATCAGCAATGCGCCAAGGCTGGATTACCATCCATTGCATGTAACTTCAATTATCCGTGGTCTGCTAAAAGGCAGAGTCATAATTTTAGTCAGCCAACTTAATGGTTTCACACAAAGTCGGAAAAAGTGGCAGAGCAGGCTGTGCAGAGATGAACAGTCTAGCCTCTCTGCTATGATTAGCTCTGCCATGCACACTTATCAAATATGCAGGAGATGTAGAGAGGTTCAGAGTGCTGAGTTTCACATAGTAATCAGGCTACTGTGTGTGTGTGTGTGTGTGTGTGTGTGTGTGTGTGTGTGTGTGTGTGTGTGTGTGTGTGTGTGCGAGTGCGTGTGTGTGTGTGCGTGTGTGTGTGTGTGTGTGTGTGTGTGTGTGTGCGAGTGCGTGTGTGCGTGTGCGTGTGTGTGTGTGTGAGTGGGTGCGTGAGTGGGTGTATGTGAGTGTGTGTGTGGGCACTGACAGATGCAGTCAGATGTAATCATTGTGCCAGAAGAGATAAGGTTGGCTCTTTTATCTGGTGTCCAGATGAAAGAGTAGCGATCATCTTGTGATCTCACGTGCTGGTTCCTTCAACATGACTCTGCTACATGTGTCAGTTACTGCCTGGCTTGGGATTGACTTGAGTTGGATGACAAATGACTCAGCCAAAAGAACAGCGGGGCAAGGCTGACAATAATTGTGGGCGCACAACATTAAAGAAATACATACTTCTACATCAATACTCAAAATACATAAATGAAACGTCCAACAGTGTGGTCACTTTCTCACAAGGCCATGTGGTCTGCTGATTATATCGAGTCTGCATCTGTACCTGGATATTGATCTGTGTGGTTTATGTAACTATCCTTTCAACTCAGGCAGGAGGACGAGGAGCGGAGGAGAGATTTAGACTGTGCTTCTGACTCAACACAGCATAGAACTATTTTGGAACCAAAGCCTCACTTTTACCATGAGCCCTCTCACCCCTTAGAGCAGGCCTACACATCAGCTATGCCTCTCCCTCGCTCCCACACACACACACACACACACACACACAGAGTGCACATACATACGCAGAGCTGCTCAGAGCTTTTAACACGCTATAGTTTCGGAGGACAGTACTTGGACTGCAGAGTAAAGTGTTCCTGTAGGACTGATCTTTCAAAATGTATCACTTTGCACTGGTGTGTATCACTAACAACTTCTTCTGTTCACAGGGTTGGACATCAGTGTGTGTGTGGAGCTCCTCCTAGTGGATCTACAATTTCCAGATTTTCCACCCCAAACCACATCTACTCCACAGCTTGACCAACACTGGGCCAGGCTGCCTTCTGAAAGGCAGTACTGCATCTTTAAATAGAGGTAACTGACCTGTTGGACCTTGGTGAACTCCTCCTGCATCTGCTGCTGCAGTTTTAGTGACTCAGCCACCTGGTCCTGGGGACACATGGCACATACACACACACAGTAAATAGTCAGAGACCAGTTTGTTCCAGCAGGGTCTGTGGACCAGAGTCAGTGTACCTGCAGTCTCTTAATCTCCCTCAGAGCCTCAATGTGGTCTTTCCTCAGTCTCTCCATTTCCTCCAGGTCATCAGAATCTGACAGTGATGGCTTTACACACGCACACACACAAACAGAGACACGAACAGACAGAGGTTTGCTCCCGTGTGACTAACAGCATAAAGCACATTATAAAACCAATATATTTAACCAAATCCAAAAAAGCACAAATGATATGCAATGACACTGAGGCCTTCACATATGCCCATAGATCAACAGATTGATACTGCCATCACTTACACAAAATAACAACCATCCTTAGTCTCGCTATATATAGTTGTCCCATGAGGGCATCACATTAGATGTTGCTACTGCTCTCATGTCCAGTGGTCAAGACAGAAGATATCAAGTATCCTTGACTGGTTAAATTTGATTTAAATTAATGACGTTAAGACATTATTCATTATCTGTGGAGCCCTGTGACTTACCTGTGGGTTTCTAGGCGACTCCAGAAGACTGGAGAGGTCATCTGAATTGAACCTTGACCCCGGCCCCGTTCCTGACTCCTCCCACTGGAGATTAAACAACTCCCTGGTGAGACTCTCAAAGTCTGCACACACACACACATATATACCAACACACAAACACACACGAGGAGAACATATCAAATAGAATTAAAGAATGTTTGATTCAAGTAGGTGGCATTTTGGCAAATGGTGTCAGGATAAATAGAGATATAGATGGATCGAGAAACGGGTCGAGATTCAGAAATATAGAGGGGAGCCGGGATGGAAGGATGACAGGACAGAGAAATGGAGGAATGGTCTTACCAGCGTGGGCCACCGTTCCAGCTGGGTCTGTCTGTAGTCTGGCCTTCAGCATCTGACTCTGCACTTCTGTGGGCTTCAGGCCAAGTGCATCCAGAGCCTGTCCACAGAGCCACAGTGGAGGCACATCAACACACACACACATTTACCACCCCTAGCGTGACTGACACTGGATGTCAACGCTGTCTATTGATTTGAACATAATGCCGTGGGAATGTAGGCAGAAGGCTTCGACAGCTACATGTGGGCAGAGACACTCAAACACATACATACGTACACACAGACACACATACCATAACAAACACACATCATATTCCAAACACACACCCCAATAGAGGAACAGATACTCAGAAAAATGGGAACACACAACTATTTGATTAGCTTGGAGCAAATGCCAGGCCAGTCGTAATAGCTTATTGAACAGTTGATCCGTGGATACGTCATTACATCCCAATGACCTTTGTAAAACAATGTCCCAATATGCTAGGAACCATCTGGTACCAACTAGCATTCTAATGTTTCTGGTATTTTCTAGAATTGCCTTCTTTGCACACAGACTTTCAAGCCACACATGCAGTATTCACCTCATCCTCCCCACACACACACACCACCCACACACACACCCACACACACGCACACACTGCTAACCTGCTCCAGTCTTTCCAGTTTGAGGCGGCTGCTGGAGCACTTCCTGTGTGAGGGTTCCTGACTGCCTGATGGGGTTTCAGGGAAAGGAGACACAGGTGAACATGCAGATGAGTGAGCAACACATAGACACACACACATACACAGAAGTACACACACAAACACTCATGCTACTGACTGACTGACTGGCTGACTGACTGACACTGTGGCTGGTTGTTTGAGAGCGTGACAGAGAGGATGTGACCACAGCCTCCCTGCTACAGATCTCCCACTTGTCCTCGCCAGGCAGCACACCACTCGCCATCTGTCTCTCGCTCCACCCAATCGGCTTTCTGACGCACTCAGCTACCAGTAAACCTGATCAGCATCCAACCCTTCAGACCACAGGGCTGTTTCCTCCTGTGTCTCTGTCTTCCACTGTGTGTGTGTGTGTGTGTGTGTTTGTGTGTGTGTGTGTGTGTGTGTGTGTTTGTGCATGTGTGAGTTTTAACAAAATGCATTTTTCTCGATCAGAAATGGATGGATGCGTCAGATGCTACTCTGTCATTAGAGTGGCTGGGTATGTGAGTGTTTAAGTGCATGCGTGTGTGTTTGCGTGACTGACTTTATGATGTGTGTCTCTTCCCACTGTTCAGAGACAGATAAGGCCACAGGGTAAAATGACACACATTCATTTGACTGCTATCTGTCATGTGTGTGTGTCTGTGTGTCCTTACAACCTGTTTGGACGCTCATTTGTGCCTATGTGTAGGCGTATGGAAAGGTTTTCTCCAAGCCAGTAGGAACACGATGTTCAGATATGTGTCGTGTTTCCCCCAGCACAGACACAACAGGTCACGCCTGATTCTCACCGGCGGTGATTAGCGGGCGCTCAGCGAGAGAGCGGGCGGACGGAGAGATAGGCTCTAACACACACAGCAGATCTCTCACCCCGTTTGGCGTCTGTGACGGTGGCACTCTCAGGTGGGGAGGGGACATGTGTCTGCTCCATTCTCACAGGAACCACCCGTACCTGCAGGCATGAACACAATTCAAACATGAGCCTGCTGCGTGTGTGTTTGTGTGTGTGTATGTGTGTGTGTGTGTGTGTGGGGGGGGGGGGTGTCCAACCTGACTGATGTTGACTGAAGGCAGAGTCTGGCAGTCTGGGTTGAGGTTGGCGGTGACCCTGGGGATCAAGGAGGTCGGGGGGGCCTGGGGGGGCAAGGGGGCTGTAGAAGGCAGCATGCTGGGGGCCAGAGGCCTGGCGTGGGGCACAGCTCCACTGGGGGGGGCCTGGTTGGAGACAGGGCTCTGTGGACCACTGCTGGAGCTTGATGAAGACCCCCTTCTGATGAAGGCTATCTCCACTGTGGGGTCTGGTCTACACACACACACACACGGCATCTATGAGGTCTTTTTTCATCATTCAACACTTGTACTGAGGACGCAGGGGCTGTGCTCCAGCGCACCTGAGTTTGGTCCGTGTGATAATGCTCCTGGCCTCCTCATACGTCACTCCAATAAGGGACTCTTTGTTGACTGACACCAGCTGGTCTCCCGCCATCAGTCTCCCGTCCTGCAGGGGGCCACAGAGATCAGGCTCAGGCCACAGGCTCACGTGTTCTGGAGCGGTTCTACTATACAAAACACGGCTAATGCTGCAGGTGCTGTTACTTATTTGACCACTGTTATATGACACCTGAGAACCATGTAAGCCCCCCAGACTGAACACCTGATAAAACTGTTAGCGCTGTGAGGAATTAACCAATTGGATTAAAGCTCTGTCAGTAGTGAACCTATCAGATAGTCACCTTCTGGCAGTCTCCTCCCACCACCATTTCTTGAATAAACACCATTGGTCCCTCTGCTCGGTTGGCTCCACCCTTGATGACAAGTCCCAGGCCTGTTCCCTTGGAGACGCATATCAACCGAATTACGCTGTCACTAGGGAGAGAGATAAAGGGAGAGAAAAAATAGGTTGAGATGGAGGACACAGGCACACTGTACATGATTAATAACACAATGATGCTGCCCTGGATTCAAGACTGCCCTAATCTCCTGCCTCTGCCTGTAGTCTGTAAACATGGAGGCTGTGTATCTGAGCAGTTCAGACAGGTGTAATCCCCATACTTGTTATTTTAGAGTTTGGACTCTAAAAGCGTCTCTACTTAGTCTAGCTATGGGGAACTCTGTTTGGCCTGCACAAGCCTTCTGTGGACCACAGCACGGAGGAGGAGGGCTCGGACTCCCTGGACTCACGTGAAGGCGTGCGTCTGTGCGTGTACGGTGAAGGAGGAGGTGGTGTAGGGGGGGCTGCTGTTGTAGGGGGGAGCAGGGAGCCCCGCCTCCTTGGGGCTGAGGAGTTGAGGGCTTGTGGATCTGGAGGAGGAGGAGGAGGAGGCTGTGTCTGTCGTCTTGCCTGAAGAAAGAGGGAGAGGGAGAGGAGGGAAACGGAGAGACGGGTGGAGAGGGGAACGCAGGTTTATTGAGTTCATTCAAATGGCCGTCCATGTTATGAAGCCCTTATCAACACCGTCGACAGAACATACTACCGGCCGCATGGGACATGTCCGGAGGTCCACTCTTTAGTAAGATCATGAGATTCTATCAGTGTGGCCGTTTGAGCAGTCGTGCTAACCTGTGGAGGTCTGGGTTGGAGAGATCCTCCCTGATCCCGCACTGCTGCTGGAGCCGTACTTCTCCATCAGCTCCAGGAACTCCCTCCTGAAACACACACACACAGGCAGGAATGTCCTGGTGAAACTGTGCGATGGATGTTTGTCTCCCTCCAATGGACACCAACACTCACTGGTTGTATTTACAATAGCGTGGCAAAACGCCTAAAGCCCAATGTCCATTACAGGCTCCCTGTTGTGTTAGCTGCTGACGGAGGATGATCTTAATTTAAGTAGATGAGATGGCTGATCCTGCGGACACACTGTCTCAGACAGGGCCTTGGTCTGATCACCTGGCTTCATGTCACCGTTGCATAAACTGTCTGCCCTGAATGACCAGTTAGGAGTCCCCCCAGTCCCGTGTGTCAGTGAGTCAAGGAGTCAGTTAGACAGTTCCACACTCACACACTTACTCACTCTTGTGCACTGGCTCACTCTCTAACTCAAACTCACTCACTCATTCACCCACTCACTCACTCACTCACTCACTCTCTGACTTTACCTTAGAATCCTCTCTAAGACTTTGCTGTAAGTTATCTGAACCTAGGTCGACATGACTCATAATGCAGTTGTTGGCTGCAGTTAGCTGGCCGACAAGTTTATCTCAGGGCGCAGTGCAGCCTGTGGACAACCAGACTGCTGTCCCTATTGTGTCACTGCGCATCTGGCTGGGGGTATAACGTCACTGACAGGCAAAATTCCAGAGGCAGCAGAGTGACAGGTCTGTTTACATCATCTTCATCTGCAGGACAGGAAGAACTGTGAACAATGTGACACGTGTTCTATTTACCCATGTGAACCAATACACCACAAAGAGTTCTGTTTCTGTCTCTTACTCTTGTCCTCTCTCATTCTCTCTCTCTTGGAATCCTTCTTGTCCTCTCGCTCATCCTCCCCAGGCCTTGGCTACTACTTTGACACCATAAATACTGTAATGTTCTTACAGTCCTAGGATTCTTTTTAGATTCGTATTGAAAGCAATCAAACGGCTCATTAGCATTAGCTGCTAATCAGATTAGGCCCATTACAGTAAGAAGGACAACATTGATGCATGAGCTAACTGTTATGTCCAGTGCTTCCTGTTGTTATTCAGGGCTACACGGAGAGGCACTGGGGTCCAAATGAACCAAGGGAGAACCAAAAACAATAAACCTGTACAGAAAGAGGTTACTGCAGTAGCAATCTTGTGACCAACATAGGGAAATGTTATATATTGGTTACCTGGACTCATCGTCCCTGGCGACCAAAAGGGACATGTGATTGGAGGCTGAAGCAGAGCGAAGCATCTCCACTGCCCTATAGGATCACAGGATAGACAGGAAGCAGTTTGTAGTAGCACACTTGGGCCAGACCACACAGTCCTGTCTCTGACAAACAAACCTCAACTCTAAGAACACTCCCTACAGTGAAGACTGAAACAAAAATAAAGCACTGATACGGACATGCGGTCCGTTTGGTAAATCGTTACTGTAACTTGTTGGGATGCATCACTTTTGCTTAGTGTAATCAGAAAAGATACTGAGTTAATCTCAAATGTAAATAAACAAGCCATGTCATCTCTAGCACTGTGGACAAGTGACCTACCTGTCATTAGTTACGCCAACCAAATTGTTATTATTGACTTGCAAAATTAGGTCACCTGCCTTAAGCCGCCCTGGAACATAGATGAAGGTAGAGAGAGAGGGAGAGAGAGAGAGAGAGAGAGAGAGAGAGAGAGAGAGAGAGAGAGAGAGAGAGAGAGAGAGAGAGAGAGAGAGAGAGAGAGAGAGAGAGAACATTTTCTCATCATCATTATCCAAAAAAAACATCATACATCAAAAAAAACTATGAAATGTTGACAGCAGTTACCATCCTGAGCTGCCAAGCCACCAGCTACCACTCGTTTGATGAAGAGGCCAAATTCCTCCCCGGTATCCTCCCGGTAACCTCCGATAATCTTCACCCCTGTAGAGGAGGCAGTAGACACTTATTCTGGTAGTGAAGGAGCTTTATAAGAACCTAGGCTCAGGTCACTTTCACACTTATCAAAGGACTGTTGAATTTGTTCCTGGCATGTATCTGGAGGCAGATGTATATTCATACAGTATACAAGTATGTGGCTACATAGACAGGACTACAGGGGAAACAGATGTAGGGTTACATATCTAGAGGGTTACAGGTATATAGATTTATCAGTATATCAGTACATAGTTATAGGCATATCAATATAGCGTTGGAGGTATATAAGGTTCATGTGGATTGTAGACATAGCTATAGATTAGATTAGGATTACTGGGATGGAGATATAGGATTATTCTGTTGGTTTATATAGATACAGGTGTTGCTTTACAGATAGATAGGGAGACGGCAGACAGACAGACAGACAGACAGACAGACAGACAGACAGACAGACAGACAGACAGACAGACAGACAGACAGACAGACAGACAGACAGACAGACAGACAGATGGACGAATGGATGGACGAATGGATGGATGGATGGATGGATAAAAAGAACATGTATAGATCAGTAATACAGACCAAGTCCCCTCTTGAGGTCAAAGAACTCCAGTCTTTGCACGGCTCGGTTGATGCCCTGAGGCCCCATGATGGTCCTGAAACAAACACACAAGTCCGCTGTCATCTCTCTCGAACAGTACATCCCTCTTCAACATTCCTCTGTTTCATCCCTCTGTTTATCCGTTCGTTTTCATAAACGCTATAAACCCTCCTCCCCTGTGGGATGCAAACGAGGGCTCTCTTTAGGCTCTCGTCATATGACCTTCTTTCTCAGGATTCTGCAAACAAATTATCAAATCAGGCCAGGATTTTGTTTATTCCTTTGTTTATACCATGTACCCATGTTTCAGCAAGTAAACTCAGCACTCAGTCACTGTTCCAACTTGACCTTAGCTAAACTGGCAATTTTCCAACCTCACAACAACAGTCAGCAGGAAGAAAAAACCTCTGTGACTGTAAACCAGATGTGAACTATGACGTCATACCTGACTGTGTGCTGAGTCCCAGTTTTAATCTCAGAGGTACATGTGGACAACTCAGTCTGACCGGACTGGCAACACTGACCAGCCAGAGTTCAGTTTGTGTACGTGTGTGTGTGTATGTGTGTGTGTTAGAGAGAGAGAGGGAGGGAGGGAGGGAGGGAGGGAGGGAGGGAGGGAGGGAGGGAGGGAGGGAGGGAGGGAGGGAGGGAGGGAGGGAGGGAGGGAGGGAGGGAGGGAGGGAGGGAGGGAGGGAGGGAGGGAGGGAGGGAGGGAGGGAGGGAGGGAAAACAATCGTGAAGGAGTGAGGTAACAATCAATGTATATGCTTGTGTGTGAGTCTGTAACTTAATAAAACATTTTTCTTCCTTGGCCTTCCAAGGAAGAAAAGTATTTAGTATTTAGAGTACAGCAATAACACTCAACTGGATTTTCTATGAGTGTGTCCCCCACTTTGGTCCAGTTATGTGGACTAAAATGAAAGGTAGGACGGTGACGCAATAACTCCAGAGAAGGTTCATAAATAACCCATGGGTTGGTATATCAGAACATAAGGCACAGCAATCTAGTGTAGCTAATTTGTTGCACTGTCATAAGGAAATCGAAACTGAAGAGGCTTGATACAATTTACGCATCACAAATATACCATGGCTCTTAACCAATCATTATGCAAGGTCGGAAGTGCTCATTGTATTATGAGGTTAATTGATGTAAGTGTCATATACTATTAGCTGTGTCCCAGGGCTTATCCATAGATATTATATAACAAATGTGATTAAATATAGACATTTTAATATTTGATTTGACACACAAAGCGACAATCAGAAATATAGTTAAATCTATTGTCCCAGTTCCAAACTCCAAGTTTTGGAGTTTAGGCATAGCATCTGGCAATAGGTACACAGAAAAAACAAGGTTTTGAAAGGAGACCTCTGTGTTCTTAGCGAGGAACAGGAGAATGTGGAGAGGACTGGCCTGTCTGATTATAATCCCTGTGACTGACAGGAGCAGGCATACTCTCTAACTAGGGCAGCTCCCACAACCTGACAACAGCTATGCTGGTTCACTGGGCAGGGACCCAGACCCAGACGGCTCATAGCATGCTCTGCCCTGCTCCGCTGGGTTCTGATTTGTTCTGTCCCCTCTGTTCTGTCCTCTCCTCACCTGTCCTCTCCTGCCCTCACCCTTTCTACTCAGCGTGAACGGAATTTCTGTACAGTCGTTCTGTGAGAGACAGTTTGCAGGCAAGGATGTCAGATAATCTTGTACACAAGTAAAGCTGGACTCATGACACCCTGTCACATCATCCTATCCTGACCCTTGGCTGCATTTACAAAATGTTTTCTTTGCTCTGGGAATTTTACAGCCAGGTACAGCCTACTTGTGTTACCGCAACTTGACTGTGCCCATCACAGACATGTATTAGATGTCTATTCATTTACATTTAGTCATTTAGCAGACACTCTTATCCAGAGCGACTTAGAGTAAGTACAGGGACATTCTCCCCGAGGCAAGTAGGGTGAAGTGCCTTGCCCAAGGACACAACGTCATTTGGCACGGCCGGAAATCGAACCAACAACCTTCTGATTAATAGCCAGACTTCCTAACCGCTCAGCCACCCGACCCCCCTATTCCTCATGGGTATAAGGTCAGCGGAGGACAGCAACTTATCCACCAATATTAGGAGAGTACATTAACTATGACACAAGGAAACAATTAAACTGATCACTTAATCGCTAGCTAATCTGTCTTAGCAGCCCGGGTCTCTCATAACAGAACAGACCAAATGGAACGCACATTTACATGGTAATGTGGTATGCAGGACATGCCAGTTTGATTCATTCAAGGTATAGACATGGCAGTTACAGTACTTACAGCTGAAGGCTGTCATTGTAACTCTGTGGTCTTTACTTAGATAACTACAGCAGTGCTCTGCCCTGTATTTACTTTGTACCATACAGCCTGTGTTTACCTGACCACACAGTATATGAGCAGACTCACATTTAGCAATGGGAATCGAGTTAGGATTGTCTTGTTATTATCACCCAACAGTTTCTGTCATAGATTTGTCTCAAACCTGATGACATACACTAAATGTGTTGCTTACACATGGCAACCACGGTTAGTCTGGGACCATCTGCAACCAACTTTCCACACTGAATACTGTCCTACAGATATCCTGTTAGATAAAAACGACGGTAAACTAGACTCACACACAACAAGGAAGAAAATGAGATGAAAGTGAAGAAAGAACACAAAGAGAGGGAGGACATACCAGTAGAGAAGAGAAAGTCCATCGAAACGCTCTGCCTCCTGAGGGAGTAATGGCATCTCACGGACAGAGATGGATAAAACACTCACATGCAGGCACACAAACACACTCACTCATACACACACATACTACACAGCCATGAAAGAAGAGTCAGTGGTTTGTAGATGAGATGAGAGGAGACGGCAGTAATGGTTCAACCAGGGTTGATCTGGAACGGAAATCCGCCTAGACAGAGGGAGAGGCACGCTTACCTCTCTTCACTAATCCACTCTGATACACGTCCGACACTGGCTGGCTCTGCCTGAACCTTATCCTTTTGTCCACTGACTGGCACTGGGGAAGACATACACACAAGTGCACACATGTAGCCTACACACACATGTTGTCCAACACACACACACACACACACACATATTTGACTGAAAAATATATTGAAGAAAAAACCCCACTTCAAACTGTTTTTTGAAAACCTTTGTAGATACTTGTAATGGGGGGTCGAGCTAGACAATGTATTACCTGAATATTTAAAAAATATATATATTTACAGAAAATAACTGGCTGGACAGACCCTTTGCATGTTCGGGGAGGGGGTACACGTTATATCAAGTGAACAAACGGCCTGATGTAACCTAATGTGCACTCTGTAACTCATATGGTAGACAGGTGAACAAAGCAGTTAATTGAAAAGCCATATTAAACTAAATCAAATTAAAACAGAAATCCCGTTAGAGGGCAGAGAGGGACGGGTTAGCAAAGACGAGGCATCCTTGTCAGACAACACCCGCAGAGAATGGACAGATGGAGGTAGCCTAGATTAAAGGAAAGCATATTGTTCATAAACCTGATGGAACTTTGGAAAACACAGTCGATTAATCCACAATATTAAACGACGCATTAAACAATTCACACGTCTCCTTAATGTAACAGACAAATAAACGTATGAGTCCCTTGTTAGGCTACTATGGGAAAACCTGTCGAGCCTTCCACGTCGCTATTTGTGTGCAGTAGCAGTTAAACTCCGCTGCCTTCACTGAGTGCACGAGCCCTCCCGCGGCCAGGGGATGCAAATCCTGGTGGGGATAAGTGCCTTGGCACGACACCGGTATGGGGCAAACCTTAACCTTGATGTGAGTCAGTAAAAGCCCTGATGGGTCGCATTGGACAGGTAGGACAGCATTTCAAGACACCTGGTATTAACATTAAATGATTGCAGCGACAACTCGTGCGCTTTGGGTTACCCAATGTTTTGTGTTGCCCAGAGAGTGTCCGTCTAAAACTGAGCAAACGTGTGAATGGTTGTCTGGTTTGTTGCTATAAAGGACACCGTGTAAGTCAACAGAAATTGTCGAAAATACAAAATAAATACAAACTATTAGCTTTACTGACTGCAGAACATCCAACTATGCGGAACCATTGATATGAACAATTTCTTTCCACCGAGAATGTCAAGCTGGTGCACCACCACTATGACCACCCACCCGTCTTGATTTTGTAACATGCAATCCAAGGGTGAATTTGACAACAGATTTTCCCGGTAAGGTTTGTAACCTAAAAGTTGTTTACTGATCTTTTAGCGATGTAAAACTAACCCGTACACTGTCATTGTAAGCTGTCACATTCTAAACTAGAACATTGTTACAGTAGCACCAGGATAGCGAGATACTAGCTTTAAATCCTTTGCTACATCTTGAGACAGTATCGGATAACTGTGTTGTTTCAATATTTCCTTGAGTGGACGTCTTTCAGACGTCTTTTGCACATGCGACCTAACTAGCTTTTCTCGCTATCCTAGACACACCACATAGTTACACAGCATCTACTGTACACTAGCTAGCTACTTACTGCCGACATCGATTATGTGGTAGTTACATGGCACCTGTTAACTAGCATCAGACAACTGCAGCCATTTATCAAGCCAGTAGAACTTATAATGTATCTTTCCCTAGCCAGGTATCTCCTGCTGTGAGAGGCAACATAGGATAAAGGCTAGCCGTTGCCTCTTCCCCGCAGCCATGCCAGTCCCCATCTTCTTCCGCCAGAGCCTAGCCTGCTCACAAAGCTCAGCCCTGCTGTCCTGTCTCCGGGGTGTGCAGAGTGGAGGCAAGAGGGGTCTACAGAGCTGTGCGAGGGATGTGCAGAGTGAAGGGCTAAGAGGGCTGCACAGCCAGACGCAGCAGCAGCTTCTCTCCAGAAGGCTTCCTCCCCGCTTCCACACCCAGACTCGGGGGGCCAAGAGGAAGAAGGGCAGCTGGAATCAGGAGGAGGAATGGAGGACCCGGAACAAGACGGTGCTGACCTATATTGCTGCTGCAGGGGTGGGCATGATTGGCATGTCCTACGCTGCAGTGCCACTCTACAGGTTGTACTGCCAGGTGAGAAGGAGGGAGAGAGAGTACAGAAGGACAGATCAGATTACAGTTGTGTCTGGAATGGTATAGAGGCCTTGAAGTTGTTATCAGTGTCTGTCTTCGGTGTTGCTGTGGTCTAGGCGTCAGGGCTGGGAGGCACCGCGGTGGCAGGCCACGATACGGAGCAGGTGGAAACCATGAAGCCGGTGAAGGACCGCATCATTAAGATCACCTTCAACGCCGACACCCACGCCAGCATGCAGTGGAACTTCCGTCCTCAGCAATCCGAAATCTATGTAAGACTGGACTCATGGTCTTGACATCCGCTGTTGCGTCTTTCAGTGTTTCCCTTCCTGGTCATCAGTCTGTTTCCCTCATCTTCTGTTCCTCTAAAATCTATCTGTCTGTATCGCTTGTCTCTGTGTGTGTGTGTGTGTCTTTGTGATGTGGGTTTGTGTTTCAGGTGGTTCCAGGAGAGACTGCCCTTGCATTTTACAAAGCCAGGAACCCCACAGACAAACCTGTTATTGGCATCTCCACCTACAACGTGGTGCCCTTTGATGCAGGACAGTACTTCAACAAGATCCAGGTAGGTCTGTTTAGCCTGCGGGAAGGACTCTGGCACCTGGGTAGCGGAACACACCCTTCTGTCCAATGGATGAGTCTAACTCACACAGAGAGTGATGGTGTAAGAGCTGCAAGTAGTGAAGGGTCTGCACCTAGAAATACTAACACAGTGTGTGTGTGTGTGTGTGTGTGTCTCAGTGTTTCTGCTTTGAAGAGCAGAGGTTGAACCCTCACGAGGAGGTGGACATGCCCGTCTTCTTCTACATCGACCCTGAGTTTGATGAGGATCCTCGCATGGCGCGGGTCGACACCATCACCCTCTCCTACACCTTCTTCGAGGCCAAGGAGGGCCAGAAGCTGCCTCTGCCTGGGTACAGCTAGAGCTGTGCTCTGGCCCAACAGCCGCTCTACAGACTAAACCATGTTCACAATCATTGTTTAACGCTCCCCTTGTTCAGAGAGGACACAAGAGACAGTGTATGTACATAGATAATCAGAATGCTCCAAGATGTAAATTCATATTGTTTTCGTGTTATAAAATAAATTATGATTTTGTGTTCACCTCTGGAATTCGATTATCACTATGTAATCGCATTATGTATTACCATTTCAACACTAGATGGCAGCAGAGGGTTGTTACTTTTCGAGTCCATAAATAAAACTCCAGTAAGATTATATTCACCCTCAGTAAGGTAATGTGATATATAAAAACGGCTGGGACGCTGGACAGGGTTGAAAGTCACCATTGGCTAAGCCTTGTGATCTGACCTGACATTCCTGCAGTGTCGTAATAGGGCTAATCAAGTTTTATTGTCCTCCGACATTGACATAACAAATGTATTTGGGCATGTTAGAGCTGACCGTCTGTATCCTGCATGTCGGTAATTACGTAATGGGCTCAGTTCTGCCAGCTCCTCTGCATTACATAACGAAGTCTGATCAACAGACCTGAGGCATCCTTAACACTTAATAATAAAATACCTCTGCAACCCAAGGATTAGGCACTGTTACCATTGTACTGTTGTATGTTATTTTTGCATAGGATGTCGCAACTTTTTTATTATATATTTTTTTATTTTTTTTATAATATATATTATTTTTTCTGTGGTTGCATGCTTTCTCTACAAAACGTAGCCTTCTTTATGGTCATTGTTTTCAAATGAAACAATCCGGCCTGTCTCTTCTGTCAAGGGGCTACGTCAGAAATCGTGGTGAGCCAAAACAACAATAAACCGAGCATGCTGTTCTGGGCCTGTCAGGCTGCGGGCGGTACCCAACACTGACCCAGGACCAGCTAATATAGATCGATGTCTCTCCTTCAGCGTGATGAATTAATATGTTACTGAACTGCAATCAGCGGCCCCCAATTCGTACTCAGTCCACAGCTCGCCACTCCCCTCCATCAACATGGGTATTTATGGATATTTGACGGACGTTTTCAGCGTCTACTACAGATTCAAGGCTGCCCTAGCAACCCAATGGATGAGCCAACCGAAGCAAAGCACACAGCCCGACCCTCCACCGCTCCGTCGGAGGAACCAGCAGGAGATTGGGATGACTAAAAGAGAATCGCCAGATGTAGGATAGTCTACAGCACAGTGTGGCTGACAGTCCTTAAAAGGACTCAATCGTTACAAGATTTCTATTCACGAAAATGGGATTTAAAGAATTGTGCTTTAGCGAACGAAGGAACACGCCCGCACGCGAGTTGCAGCTCGATTACTCGCGGTCTCAGTTGCAATAGCGTAATTACCCAATTTTATGTTACATTGTGTCGCATCAGTGTCAAATTGGACACTTGTAGCTTTCACTCAAGCTTGGTTAAATGACCGCTGATTATTGTCAAATGTATATGGAACGGATTTAAGTCATGGACAGTTTTGTATTTGAATTCCAATCATGAGAAGCATTTCAAGAAGTTTAAAAAGACAATACGTGAACTGAAACGGTAATCTGTCATCCACACTGCAGTTATCTTATTCTGTGCTCCATCCTGGAATGGGCCGTTAGTGCTGAGAGTGATAGAAGACGCGCTTCTTGTTCACCGTTCCACAATGGAACACAGCCGTCCCTTCCCGTGAGGATGACTCACAGAGCCAGCCCCGCCAAGGCCTACGACTTTCTGCTCAAGTTTCTCCTGGTCGGGGACAGCGATGTCGGGAAAGGAGAGATACTGGCCAGCCTCCAGGATGGGGCCACCGAGTCTCCGTATGGTTACAACATGGGTACGTGTGCAAGATGGGGAAGAAACGGTAACATCACAGATTTTACTGCAATTGTTTAGGTTCTAAAAGTGTCTTGACGAATTATGATTGAAAACTTTTCAGTCTCTCTGCACATGGTGCAGTCCACTTGGTCAATGTTATTCGAGCTTTTGGATCACAGTGGACGTCAGACATGGCCAAGCAGTAGACATCTTCCACAGAAGGTTATATTTAGGATGAGAGTCAGCCTCATACCAAGACTAAACTGACCGACATAGGAAAAGGCAGACATACATACATACATACATACATACATACATACAGACATACAGACATACAGACAGACAGACAGACAGACAGACAGACAGACAGTGGCAGATTGCAGACTGATCTGAACTGGAAGTGGTTTAGTGAAATTATTAGTAAAATACAACAATGGTGCTCTTTCTTTCTTTCTTTCTCTCTTTACTCCTTCTCTCTCTCTCTCTGTCTGTCAGAGTGTGGATTCAGGTTTTCAGATTTCACATCCCTCTCAGTCTCACACAAGAATGCAACATTGTTCTTATCTGTGTCAGCTGAGCTGGAGGTGTGAACTGAGCAGCAGGTTCTAGTGGTCCCAGGTGGACACAGTAGGAGGGTACCCAGCAGATGTTTACATCTCAGGCATGACTGTGCTTGTTGCTGTAGCCGTGGGAAAACTGCAGAATCCAACACAAGTCAGACCAACACAACTTTTCATCAACAGCCCACAGCAACATTACCATATTATATCACCAAAATATGACAATTTACACTTTTTTCCAGAGTATGAGGTTGAGGTTTGATCACAAGACATTAGCTTCCTACTTCTGTATGTGTGCACACATGGGACTGCACAGCTCAGAGTGAAACTCAGGATCAACATCACGATTATTATGAAAATAATCTGTAGTATTTTCTACTCTGAAACTGTTTATTTAATTGGTTGCTACAGGGACCAGGTTCAGGTTACTTTGAATGTAAAGTAGGTCGATTTGGACGAGTAAAAAGGCTGTGACTGATTAGACTAAATGAGCTGCTAATAACCTTATTTTCTCTGTTTGCCTTTTTACTAGTCCTCATTAAAGCAACTGCAATGATTTAATTATTGTGATGAATATGTCTATGTATGAAATTATATATATTTGTGTGTGTGAGCGTGCGTGTGTGTGTGTGTGTGTGTGTGTGTGTGTGTGTGTGTGTGTAAGGTTGTAGAACCGCTCACTAGAGGAACCACAGGCATTCTGGAATCTCTCTTTCTCCTCCTTGGAATCCATTACTCTGGCCACAGAACCCTCTATATGGGTCACTTGGTTACAGCTCAGAACACACACAAACAAACCTCCAAAGCATACAGGAAACATGCAGTCTCCATCTCTTATTTGTTATCTCTGTCTTTCTCTATCATTCACCTGGGATATGTTCATGTAGCTTGTAATTCAGTTCTTCATTCATGCCCATGTTCCACAGCAGACTCATCTTTTCATTGAATTTAAAGGTTTCCGTCAATCTTTATTACTGTCATTTGTATATATGAATTCCATAACTGGTATCCCCTCCCACTTCGTTTACAGTCCTCACCTCTGTATAGAAGACCTCCAAACTGGTTGTCTGAGAACAGAGTCAAAGACTATATTTGAACTGTTTGGATTACAGACCTGTGTGTGTGTGTGTACGTGTGTGTGTGTGTGTGTGTGAGGTAGCATGCAAGTATTTGTGTATTTTTCTGTGGGGGATGCTGAGGCCAGGAGAGGATGACTCATTTCTGATCCCAACTCAGAGAGAGAAAGTGACCTTGGATGAAACACATCACATCTCAGGACACAAACAAATACAAACACGTGTACAGTCAATATTTTTTCAGAAGCTCAAAAGTAGAAGCAGCTGTCTCTCTTGAGAAAAAGGAACAGACCGAGAGAAAAGGACAAAAGAGGTGGATTTCAATACAGCACGTGCTTTAGACATGGCATATGGGAAGAGAGAGAGCGATAACTGTCCATTTCATCACTGTGTAACAGATTGAGAGGTGAAAAAGAGAGATGGAGACAAATGGAGGAAGGGAGAGGAGTGGCCTGTTTTATGTTCTCTCTGTCTCAGGGGCGCCTGCACCTTGCTGAAAGAACAATACAGATTCTCGGATTCTCGGATTTAACACATTTAGAAGTTTTTGTGTCTGTATATGGGATCCAAAATGCTAATAGGAGGGTCACTCCCCTGTGTGTCTGTGTGTGTCTGTCTGTGTAGGTGTGTGTGTATGTGTTTGTGGGTGTAGGTGTGTGTGTGTATGTGTGTATGAGAGCCAAGGCAGGCCTGCCAGCTAACACAGCCATGTTATTGTGATGTCTGTCAACAAACATTAGACTGATCATGGCTGCTTACGCAACATCATCACTCCACTTGGACGCCCAACAAGATGTTTTGTGTGTTTGTGTCCATCTGTCTCTGTGTGTCAGAATGTGTGTGCAAGAGTGTGTGTGTAGGTCAGATTAGACTCTTTTTTATCTTCCAGTGTTGTGATAGAGGCCCCCTTCTATGAAGCCTGCCTTCGCCAGCTGGCAAGCAACACATTACATAACATCCCACCTCTCCTGTCCTGTCCTTCTCTCCCTCCATTGACTAAACAATGAGTAAGGGTTATGGATTGATTGTTCTGTTACATAATCCATGACTGGAAAGGATGTTTTGTTTTTTTAATGGATGGTCAGGTCCTGTATTGGTGTTGGTTACAGCAGGCACTGGACTGTAGATATTTATGGAGCGCTTCTGGATTGTATACAAACACACACACTTCCTATCTCCAATTCTCTTCCTCTCTCTGCCTCTCTATCTTCAGTTCCTCCATATGCAGTTTTCTGCTCTGTACAGATACGACACTGACTGCAATGGATGTTGAAGTGTTTGTATTTGTTAGTATAAACATACCTTGCTCAACATGAGCAATCCCCGGTCACATAAGCCAGGAAAGGAAAACATCCAGATGGCACAAGTTTCTGTCACTCTCTTTCTCTTTGTCACCCTTTCAGTGTCTGTTTCAATTTCTTCACCTCCCTCTCCCCTCACTTTGTCTCTCTCTCTTTTTCTCTGCTGTATTTATACTTGATGGATCGCATTATTTCTATTTGTACTCTTTTATTATACTACATGCTGCTCCTCTCTTAAGCAGTAGTATAAGTCTGTGAATGTGAGTGTTAGTGTATTTATTGACTTAAAGTAGAAAAAACGCACTCTTAAGCTTGCTCGTTGCTACTTTTGACCAGTTTATTAGGATGACAGACGCGTTTCGGCCTAACCCATCGTCAGTGTGAGCTGAAAAATAAAAGTGTATTTATTGAGCCTTACGGTGGCTAAGAGCACCATGTATTTAATTCCAGGGAGCTAAGCCATTTCCTGTTACAGTAATTACTGTAATAAGGAAGGAACCTTCAGTGCTTTTGTTCCTATGGATGACGCTGGTGACAGTAGCATAATATTAACAGCTAATGTGTGTGTGCATGCGTGGGTGTGTGAGTCATTAGAACCACCATTGGGTACTGTACTATGTTTGGATGTTAAAACACTTGAATCCATCTGAGGGGTGTGAGTCACAAACACACACAGGTGGGGTATGGGGAAGCTATCTGCCTGACATTACAGAGTGGCACAGTGATGGGAATTTCACCATCTCTGGTCTTTCTTCTTCTCTCCCACTCTTGCTTTCTCTTGCTTTCCATCTCTCTGTCTCTCTTTCTCCTTCTTTCTGTTTCGGCCCTTCTCACACTCGTTCTGTTTCTCTCACTCTCTTGTCTCTCTGTGTTTTACAGTCACACACACACACACACACACACACACACACACACACACACACACACACACACATGCAACTGCGTTTTCCCATCAGACACCTGGGATGTGTTGGAGGATAAGGACAGCTCAGAGCCAAAGTGAACAGTGATCTAATGAGAATGTTTTTCATCGTTGACAGGAATTGACTATAAGACGACCACTATCCTCCTTGATGGAAGAAGAATCAAACTCCAACTATGGTAACATATGCACACACTCGCACACAAACTGAGGTCCTCATCACGTGCCAGTATTATTTTTAGAGGATTTTGCTTTTATACTGTACTGAATAGTTAATCAGAAACCATGTTTGATGTGTTACAGGCTCAGACGTTTTGGTTTAGCAGAATGGGGATGTGAGGGGTGGGGGGTTGTTGCCTCTTCTTGCTACACTCCAGTCACTGCTGGCTAAGTTACAATCGTGGGTTCACCAATGAGCGAGGCTAGCTGGTTCTCCTCTCTCCCTTCATGTAGTCTCTCACTCAAGAACAGTCAATATTTGGGATTATAGATCTGCATCATTTTATATCATACCACAACTGCTCACAAATGAACAAGCAGTACTGAGTCAGACAAAGCATCAGCTTGGTCCTTGAGCCAGCAGGCACCCCATATTGAAACATTGGTTCAGACTTGAATTAGTAGGCTATACTGTACATTGTCGGAGGACTATCGAACAGTACAGTTATCATTTTGTTCATGAGCACAATACAAGCATTTTTGTGTGTGAGTCAGCTTTTGCTGAGTGCAGAGCAGCAGTCTGCCAAACCAAACCCTGCTCTGGAATTCAGACCTGCACAAACTCACCACTGCTCATGCTTGGTCAGGTCTAAAATGTGTGAATTTGATTTGTTACAGTGTAATGTACATAAACAATCACCCTCTACACCTGCAAACGCTATTCCTGAGAGTTCAACCTCTCGACCTTCAGACCTCTTGACCCCCAGATGGGTGGGGCCCATGCTACAGCAGGGATGTTCCCCTCACACCTCATTAAGCCAGGACAGAAGGCAGAGATACCAGTGTGTATTGGTTTGATTGACAGCTGCTTAACCTCTGACCCTTGTGTGTTTCAGGGACACCTCAGGCCAAGGTCGCTTCTGCACCATATTTAGATCTTACTCAAGAGGGGCACAGGTGGGTGTGTGAATACGTATGCGTGTATGTATGTGAATGTGTTCAAAATGCATGTGTATGTATGTGTCCATGTCATTGTTATCCAAGGGTTTCTTTGGTATGTCTAAACTGAATAGGCATGGGAACACGGTGACTCTGCCTTCATCTTGGTCCAGAGTATTTTGAAAGTAATTCAGGTGTTTTAACATACACTTGGTACGCAGGTTCCCCGTAAGAAACAAGGAAAAACTGATACATGTTTCCATTATTCGATCAGCAACTTCATCTGAGATCCATCTAAACAGGTTTCAGATTTCCTTTTGAAACAGAGAGTGTGGTTGGGTGTCTATTATCTTTATAGTGATGGTTACACACGAGAGTGAAGGATAAGTCGCTCATGAATGCTTTTTAAAGCATGCCCTGTAGCCCTGGGAAGATCCTCTGATCCTAAGCAACCAAGTACCCAGAATAACCTTCTGCAATGCCCCAAGCTCAACATTCCCAAACCCTCAGCAATTAAACTAACAACAAAGCCTTCAACAGTAATTAACCCCAAACAATACCCTCAAACTCTAATGGGAGAATACCAAACCAAACCCTAATACATCTGACACTGAATTACTGTCTTCCCATCACACTTCTAAGTGAGCCACTGTTTTGGAGTTGAAAAATGTGAGTGGAGTCACACTTATCATTGAAACAGAAACCCATCCAAACCAACTGTAAACCAGTGTTCCACGTACTGTCCTTACCTTCTGACGACACCAAGTTAATATTGTTGTCCTTACTCATAGACCCATTACTGTGAACACACTATAGTAACCATGGGGATGATGCCACCCCCGCCAGCAGCTTGTACGTTGTGTCCACATAAACACAGTAATCATCCAAGTTAGAGAGTGTGTGTGTGTGTGTGTGTGTTTGCACAAGCGTGTAAGTGTAGTAATCGTCACATTCAAACACACTAGTTCCTGGTCCCCGAGGTAAAAACCTAACTGCATTTCAACAAACTCTGTGTTTCCTTTACAGTACACAGAAAAGGGTCATTTCCCACTGGATTCTAGGCTTCCCCTGTCAGCAGACATTCCTACCTCACACTGTTACATGATCGCTGGATCTGAGAACCACAGAGCTTGTGTGTTTAAGAACACCACTCTATCAAAGCCAAATAAATCTCTCTCTCTCTCTCTCAGGGAGTTATCTTGGTCTATGACATCAGCAATCGTTGGTCCTTCGATGGCATTGACAGGTGGATCAAGGAGATAGATGAGGTGAAACGTCCTTACTTCTGTGAAACCCAAGCGTGCAGTGTGTACCTTTGATGTCTATTTGAAAGCAAATTTAATTCAGATGTAATCAATTGGGTGGACATCATTACACATTGGGTGTGCAAAAATGTACCATCTACTGTCAGCAAGCACTCTCACAGGAGCTCTCTCCCTCTCCTCACCTTTTCTTCCTGGTTCCCAGCATGCACCAGGAGTGCCAAAAATCCTGGTAGGGAACCGCCTGCACCTGGCCTACAAGCGTCAGGTGACCACAGAGCAAGCCCAGCTGTACGCTGAGAGGTTAAAGGTCACGTTCTTTGAGGTCAGCCCCCTTTGCAACTTCAACATCACAGAGTCCTTCACAGAGCTGGCCCGGACGGTACTGATGAGACATGGGATGGAGAGACTATGGAAGCCCAACAGAGGTGAGGGTGGATGTGTGTGTGATGGAGAGAGACCAGAGCGTATATCTGTATATGTTTATATGTGTGAGCATGAGAGAGGGAACGTAGTTTCTGTATGTTAGTGATGCTTGTCCTGTTTAAGCAAGGAACAGCGAGCTGTGAGCTCATGAAGTGATGTCATATACTGGTTCTCTTTCTACTTCTGCTAAGCATGCCCTCTAGTGGTGTTTAACGCTTATTTTAAAATGACTCTCCACCTCTCTTTCTCCATCTCCTCCCTCATCTCCTCCCTCCTTCTCCTCCCCCTCTCACCCCCCTTCACAGTGCTGAGTCTACAGGACTTGTGTTGTCGCTCCATCGTGTCA
Organism: Hypomesus nipponensis; assembly: GCF_054491055.1. Taxonomy (NCBI): domain Eukaryota; kingdom Metazoa; phylum Chordata; class Actinopteri; order Osmeriformes; family Osmeridae; genus Hypomesus; species Hypomesus nipponensis. Next base: position 8,246,493 of record NC_140373.1, on the reverse strand, counting down.
TGCACTCCGGTCCACCTGGTCGACAAGCTGCCTCTGCCTCTGGCCCTGCAGTCACACCTCAAGTCCTTCTCCATGGCCAACGGCCTCAACGCACGCATGATGCACGGACGCTCCTACTCCGTCATAGCAAACCCTCACAGTGATCACAGTGCCATCAAGAGGACAGGAGGGACATTGCTGAAGAAACCCAAACTCATCCGCCCACCACTCAGCCCAGCCCAGAGCTGTGCGCGTAACAGCTGCAAGATATCCTAGCAATAGCAGCACAGAAATGGAGTTTGCAGGATGGGAAGCTGTCACAGAGGGAACAGGAAATGGTCCCTGCTCAGAAAAGCTATTCTGTGCTAAAACAACACAGAGCTTCAGGCCCTAAGCTATGAGCTGGAAGAGCAGAGCTGGAAAGGTGCCATAGCCAAGAGAGGCTGGATACACCCTTAAAAAACCAGGTTGTAAATGCTAATGTCCTATTGGTTCAGTCCACGAATGCAGTCCTCCAAAGGCATCCTTACATGTCACTGAGTGCATGTGAATAAATGACTATGGCTGGAGAAAACCTTTTCACAACAATGCTTTAAAATGCTTCTCTCACTTTATGTAATGTGGCATTTCAAACCAGCAACTCTCAAAGAAGAAGAAAAAAACTTTTTGTGTATTATATTTGTACTATAGAAAATGTGTCCGTTTGATACTATATTGTTGTTATTCGCAGTAGGGTCTGTACCTGGTTTCAGTTTACAGTGTACAATCTTTGAAGAGGTGGCTCAACACCAAAGACAGACAAACAAATGCGCCTGTTTTGCACAATAATAAATATTGATAACACCCTTTCAAATAAATTTCACAAACAATCTTTGTGCGTGTTTTTCTTGTAGCATAGTACTGGTGATACAATACATATTGTATGGTATTAAAGAACTACAGAAATATGATGTTTTTTCCATAACCAGATGAAGAACATCATTTTATAATATAATAATCTTAAATACGTAACCCCGAACTTAGATCTTCTTTAATAATTTGTCAGTAATTTCTCAAGGGTTAAATACAGCTAATTATGAGTAATCCATTTCTTTGAAATAAAACCCTAATCGCGGACATGCCCCGCCTCGCCTTCCTCTGACGGGTGTGTAGCTTTTCGGTCTCTATGAGCGTCAACATTTTCCCGGCTTGCATTGGGTGCTGCTACAATCGTTGGCCACGTAAACGGGGCCACGTCGCGCATTACTCGCCATTTTCACATCGAGAAATAGGAATTTTAGTCGTACAGACCCGCTTGTTTGGTTGTTAAACGGCTTGTAACGGAGGTTGGCAAGACATATCTGAATTGACTGAAATTGTTTTTTGCTTTAGAGAAGATACTTTTGCCTGCATCCTGCAGAAACATGAACATATTCAGACTCACCGGCGATCTTTCCCACCTAGCAGCCATCATCATCCTGCTGCTAAAAATATGGAAAACCAGGTCCTGTGCCGGTGAGTAAATATCCTTTTTACCGTGCAACTTACAAACCACGCCACGTCTTTCTTAGTTTTGAGCCTTATTAATAGAGATGCATGAAACGTGGTGGCTAACTAACTAGTCAACATAAAGTGGATACTAGCCAACTAGCTAAATAGCTAACCGGCTGGACTGCTTCTGTCTAGTACGCTGGTCTCTTAGCTGTAGCATAGCATTTCTGCATCCAACACGGCCTAACGTAACCTAGCTTTTAAGTAGGAATACAGTTCATACTAGCCTAGTATGCAGGCTGTACAGATATGTCGCTTTCATTAATGCATTACATTCAAATGCGTGTGTGCAAATCTATAGTGTGTGATCATGAATGTAATAAGTAATTGAGTTAATTCGCACTGGCCTACGCAGTTGTTGGCTAGTAGTAACACACGTTAGCCGACCAGTCTCGAGCCCTGTGAAGTCCCCATTCATTTCAGCTTGCTGTCAATGCACTAGCTCACGTCAATCAGGGGCACCGGCGAGGGAAGCAACCGGGCGAATGGTCAGCTAAACCCGTTTAGTGTGTGGTATGTCATTGCTCATCATCTCCGTTGTGGCGGAAAACTGTGAGCTTAACTTTATCAATTCATCCGACTGCACGACGACTGGCCTGAATTGACCTAGGAGTGACGTGGCAAGTCGCTAGCTAGTAATGTTAGCAATATCTATCAGGGGAAATGTAACTAGAATAGTCAAAATGCTAAGACCGCACTAGTTGTTACAGCAAGCAAGCTACAGACAGGAACATGCTTCTCCGATTGTCAGGAAGTGGTTGACTGTCGCTAACTGTATGTGGATAAATGGTTACTTTGTGTTGTCCTGTACATCCCTGCAATAGTACCAATGATTGCACTAGTAAATGTAAAAGCCCCTGCATCACGGAGACGTTATGTCATATTATGATAGCATATCAAAGTTTCATCCTGCTACATAGTTTACTTAAACATAAAACAACCAAACAGAAGTGCATCCTCACCATGACAGCTTGAATAATAATTGTAACATCTATGGAGAGAAGCCATTGAGATTCTATCAACCAGGAGTCAGGGGGAAAGGAAACATTAATTTTTGGGCCCTTCAGATACATCACCTACCTGGATGTGAACTCATTGTGTATTGACTGGTAGAACAATCTTCAATTGCAGTCATTTCACTGGACAGATGAACTTTCTTTCACATGCTCTCTCTCTTGATTGTGTGGACAGACTTATCTCTCTGTCTAAACAGTGTGTGTGAACTGTTGGACAGATTGTCTCTTGGTGGACAGGTATACTGTGCTTACTTACTGACACTCTGTGTTGTTCCAGGCATCTCTGGAAAAAGCCAGATCCTGTTTTCCCTGGTCTTCACCACGCGCTACCTGGACCTCCTCACCTCCTTCATATCGCTCTACAACACTACCATGAAGGTAGGAGACACACGTGTAAAAGATCACATACATGCACAGACCGCCACACCTTTGTGTGCCAAAGAAACATATCCTACTTGGATAGCCTTAGTGTGCCATCCAGCCATGAATCCAACAGTGTCTGCTGTCACTGCATTGTTGAGCCTCCCCCTGCATGTCAAGTTCCTCAACACATCTCATAACCCACACCTTATGCACACAATGTTAAGTATAGTACAATACTTCAGCAAAAAAAAAATCAGCTGGGAATTTGGTGTTTCTAATGGTAATGAGTTTGAAAAGTGGATTGTGTTTTTTTTTTGTCGGACTGTATATGAAGGTTCTTTTAGAACAGTTAGTTAATGATGGAAACTGTTTCAGGTCATCTATATTGGCTGTGCATACGCCACTGTCTACCTGATCTACGCCAAGTTCAAGGCCACATACGACGGTAACCATGACACCTTCAGAGTGGAGTTCCTGGTGGTTCCTGTCGGAGGACTGGCCTTCCTGGTAAACCATGACTTCTCTCCACTAGAGGTAAGACACACAAAAACACACACACACACACACGCATACCTTTGTGACTTACCCATTGGTCCTCTCTCTAACCATCTTCTTCACCTCCTCTTGTCTTCTTTCCACTACTCTAGATCCTGTGGACGTTCTCCATCTACCTGGAGTCTGTGGCCATCTTGCCCCAGCTCTTCATGATCAGTAAGACCGGCGAGGCGGAGACCATCACCACCCACTACCTGTTCTTCCTGGGCCTGTACCGCGCACTCTACCTCATCAACTGGATCTGGCGTTTCTACTTCGAGGGCTTCTTTGACATGATCGCCATTGTGGCCGGGGTGGTTCAGACAATCCTCTACTGCGACTTCTTCTATCTCTACGTAACAAAAGGTCAGTTGTAGGCAAGGAGTTTTCAGCCAGGTTTGGAAGTGGAGATACAGACTTTTTTTCATTGTTTAGTGTAATGTAACTAGGGTTGAGTGCACTTTGACTTTTGACTTGGCTGACAAGACGTAGGACAGGTTGTACATGGCTGAGGTTATCTGTTCTGCGCCATGTATTGACAAGTAGATAGCGTTTTCAGCCAAAGGCAGTGTTAACTAAGTAGTCACTCAACCTCAACCATGCCAGTTCTAAAGTCCAGTGTCAGTTCAGTCGTATGCAGCCTTACCAGGAGGGCTTTAAGATTGCCTCAGTTATAGAGAAACTGTCTCTTGGCTATGCAGGAGTGCTAACATTCTCTCTCCTCTATTTCAGTTTTGAAAGGAAAGAAGCTGAGTCTGCCAGCCTAAGTGCCAAAGATCTGAGATTTGGCAGACTCGCAGGAGAGGGTGGCGGGGTAAGGTAGCAGAAGACCCTGTGCCCCCCACCCTCCCTCGCCCCCCCCTCCCCTTCCCCAGCCAGAGTAAGATGCCTGAGACAGAGAGCGAATGGGAGTGGCTCTCCGTTGGTCCTGTCTCGTCGTCTGACCAGTCAGGGGCACCAGAGCCGGCCGGCCCCCACAGCCTTCGGATTTCTGTTTGATGCATCTTGCCTTAACTTTTTTATTATTCTGTATAAAGAAAGACACAGTGAGAAAGGTTTTCTACATAAAGATGTGTACTCTATGATTTGACACATTGGCAATTAAGAGTTGAAAACATTGATTGCCTGTGATTTGGCACTGTAAAATATTGGAGCGGACTTCTTGTGGTTGGAGATTGATATTGATTGAACTGTTTGTAAAAGTATTTGCAATCTCAATAAATGTACATTGTTTTCCTGAATCTTATTGAGGGGGCATGATCTGGAGAAATCAGAGCCCTGTGCTTTTGCTGGTAAACTTTTGTTTGTTTTTTTCCAGATGGTTTTGTTCTGTTGTTTAGCCCCATGCACATTCCTGTAGATGGCCAGTTACAGCCTCTGTCATCTGACTGCTAGGTTTCCCAAAGCCTTGCTAGTCAGAGTATTTCTTTCATTTCACTAACAACCCAAACCCACTTCAGCTGGAACGTAATCTTTTACGTTTACATTAAAGACATTTGTTAAATGAAACCCCAAACTATGAGATGATTGAATATAAATACAAAAGTGCAGAACTTCTTTCACTACTGGCTTTGGGACACATAGCTGTGGCCAGTAACAAGTCATCAAAATACTAATGGAAAAGGTAGAATTCACCTGCAACTGTCAATCAAGTTTGTGTAAAACAGGTGGTGAAGTGCTCAGTGCAGTAAATTGCTTTCTTTATTCAAATTTACCACCATCTTCCCATTGGATTCCTTATGTCTGTTAGACAGGGTCTGTGATGGTGTATCACCTGTAATTATTGTCATTATCTGGTGCATCACCTGTAACTACTACTCATGGGCTCTTTCATCGAAATGAGTTGATTGGTAGTATAATGTAGGTTATGACCACGGTTGTCATCTGTTTTGGAAAATAAACTTCAAAGGACTTGACTGACTTAGGATTTTTATCATTCAATAAACAGCTGTGTCTGTAGAATTGTCTACTTGATGTGCATATTACTTAGCTCACTGACATTTTCTTGTAGATAATTGGGCTCCAGCACAATACTATGGACACTGTTGGACAGGAGTACCAGCAAACCTTTCTTGACACATCAGTCTGCCTTCATTGTCCATGCATAGAAAGCATTCCAGTAGTTTCCTTTTTTAATAAGCTTTGTTTTGCATGATGTTGCCGCCACAAATAAAGATTCGAAGGAAAACCCTTGCTCCCATGTTTGACTAACAATTATTACAACTTGATGGAAGGATAGATGGTAAAATGACGTGTGTGTAACAGTTATTGATGTTCAGATACAAAATGACGGATGTCTTTTATATATATTTTTTATAGTACTGTATGATTATGGTAACCAGAAACATGTTGGCAGTGTGATATTTCTCTGGATGATGGCACTTCTAAGAGCCTTTAGATTGTGGCCATGCTTAAATACTTCATTGCATTCCGTCCATGCAAAAGGTGTCTCCCGTGTGTGGACAGTCCGGTTTCGGTTTAGCACATCCCCTACAGTGAAGGCTGCGCACGAGAGGCCCTCTCTGTGTTTGACTGGGTTCATGTGTGATGAGATGACAGGACTGCACGTAACCTCTTTCACAGAACCAGCATGTAAACAGCCATTCCCCTGTGGGATATCCTGTATGGTCAGCTCAATGTTCGATCTAAAAACCTTATCACAATCCTGGTAGGGGCTTGAGAAGGCCCCATTAGAATCAGAATGGGCCTGAATGTAAGAATGTGAGTCACTGCAGGGGTGGGGTTTCTGGGCACTGGGGGTGTGGTGTTGTTCCATGTGTTTCCTCAGGAACATGCTGGCGCTGTAGATCATTTCACACTCCCAGCAGAGGAAGCACTTCCCCCCTGTATACCACCTCTCATGGCAATGACCTGGCACTGACAGTTTCTCGGATACTTAGAGCAGCAATGTGGAAGTTTTTTACTAGCTGAGGTCATCTTCTCTTTCATTCTCAAAATGAGCTGGATTCTGATCCATCTCCAAGTTATTTTCCTTAACTGATGTTTCCATTTGAAAGGTCCTGCTGACTAGATTTGTGACAAAAGCAGAGTCCTGTCTGTTCACAGTAGCCAGTTCACTGATATGCTGAGAATATAAAAGAGGAGAAAGTGGATCAGTAACATTAATGTTTGGTATCATCTTCTATGTCACATAACAAGGGGATGACTTACAATTCAATATTTATAATTGTCTGATTTATAAGTAAATGTTGGGATGCCAGCAAGGGCAACGGCCCTGGGCCAGGAGGTGCAGTGAAGGCAGTGTTGGACCTGAAACACAGCTATGTTAACTTCTTCAATCATCAGATCGGACAGTTTTAGTTTGGATCCAAACGAGCAATAAATAGACAAATTAGCTAACAAAACAAACTCAGATAGGCTATCTGTTTGAAAACATAACTAAAACAAAATATCCTTGTGTACTCAGACAACTTGTGTTTAATACACGTTTTTTGGTGTTGAAAATTGTAGATCATCATTAATCCGATCGGAACGTTATAAGGCGCGGAACTGTAAACACTGCTCTACATTTAAGCGGAAACATTACTAGCCGGACACTGAGTCACGAGAAGGACAACAACAACAACATATTTCTGTAACATTAGTAGAAATCTGGTACTATAAAGTCAGTTCTTTGCTATTTTTTGGTGTTTACTAGACCAACTTAGTAATAGTGGTATAGGCGTTATCTTAATTTGTCTGAAGAGTTTGCATAGCTGCCAGAGCTGGCGTTATTTATAATTTTTTAAACGGAACGATATCTAGTCACGTCGGGTCAAGATGGTGCGCAATCGCACTTGTCGTGTGCACTCCTGCCAGGTCATTTTCGGATGATACATAGCAAGCTGTGTATCTACAGTGAAAACTGAGACGCGGCACAAGAAGGAATGTTTAATTATGCTGGCGAATATCGGAAGTTGTAGAGTTGTGTGTAGCTAGTTATCTAGATGCAACGTTGACATGTCATAGGTTGATGGGCTCGTAGCCTCGAAGAACGACGATTCGAATGCTAGCTTGTTACTATAAGTTAATAACAGCAGTATTGTGACAGCTAATGTGAGCAGGTGGCCAACGTTAACCGTACTCAGTCACGACAGCACAATTTATTGTCAACGTCCACCGAATTGATATCGTAAATTAAACTAATTGACTACTACCGGCTGTAGTCAAGATGCCTGGAATGGTTGCGTTTGGGCGGCGGTGGGGGATTGCAAGTGATGATCTTGTATTTCCAGGCGCATTTGAGCTGTTTGTCAGAGTGATATGGTAGGTGATAAGCAAACTACAACACTCTTTGATTCATGATACATATACATTGCAATTATTGACTACAAATAATAGTCACCGCTCATCCAGAAGGCTATACTGATGTAGCTCTCTCCTGTGTGCTGTGACAGGTGGGTTGGGACGTTGGTCCTGTACACTATCCACAAAGACAGCTTTGCGTGTCCAGGAGGAGGGGTTCTCCACAGCTACCTGGTGGTCCTACTGGTCGTGCTTGGTCTCATCATCCTCTCATTATGTGCTATTGTTTATGTCAGTGCTCAAGGTAAACACTCTTCTATTTAAATCTTATTTAAGTTCCCCTCACCCATACTCTCTCTCTCTCACACACACACACAACATACACAACATACACACACACATTGATGAAACACATGGCTGAACCTCCACCTTACAAGGGATGTGAAATCATTTTGTCTGTGTTTCTACAGGGACAATTACTAACCCTGGGCCGCGGCGCTCCATCCCAGCACTGGTGTACCTACGAGCTCTTCTGTACCTGCCTGAGCTGGTGTGGGCGTGTCTGGGGGTCATCTGGGTGTCTGGCGACAGTCAGGGCTGCGAGCCAGCAGAGGTGGGCGCGGTCATAGCTGCTGTGGTGGCCAGGTGGGTGGAGCCCTAACCCCTTTTTCACATACCAGGGCTCGAAATCAACAGCGTCCCGTTGTTCTGGAGAATTCAGTTCACCTGTTTCCCCTTCCTTGTGCCTGCAGAAAATCATTATGTTTTCTCTTGTTGCTTGGTTGAGGTGAATGTGATTTATATAATCACGTGTTAGCTTATAGTGTACTCTATCTACCCACCTACTTTCCAAGAGCATAAGGTACATTTCTTGATGTAGGTTTGGCAATTTGCACTTAAATACAGGCTTTAAAGTATAGTTTAGTGTAGTATTGCTCAATCGTTAGTCAGTCCCTGTTTTCAGAGTCTGTAACAGCTAGTGCTAATCCGTCTAGTGTAGCCTACAGTAGTAAAATCAGGGGAAATCTGTTCCCCCTGTGTTCTCAGTGTAAAAGGCTGGTGTAAAGATGAAACTTGTTATACATAATGATCACAGTAACATACATCACCAGCATCAGTGTAGTGCTTTATAAATGTCCTGACTGTAATATACAGGGCCTCAAGTAAACATTTTATTGAAATCATTTTTCGAAATATTCTTTTCTATCTTTTGAAACCTTTTTTCACACACAGTGAAAGGAGGGGAGAGCAGAGAAGCCTAAACAGAGTAGAGTAAAGCAGAGTACAGTAGAGTACAGTAGAGTCCTCATCAAGTACTCATCAATGATGCAAACCTATTTTTGCAACAACAAAAAAACACTAATCTTTTTTCAAACCCTTTTTTAGAAAACATTTTTCAAACCATTCAAAACTTTTTGTAGAAAATATTTTTCAAATCTTTAGAAACGTTTATACTTGGGAGCCCTGTCACACACTTAAAAACCATGCCAACATTTTGTTGACCTTCCATGCAAAGACAGTTTTCATGTAAAATGATATGATGATGTCTCTAAACCCATTTAACACTTGTGACCAAACTTTGCATAATGTTGACTTCCTCTCTTTATCATGCTGACTTCCTGTCTGTCTCATCCAGTTGGATCCTGCTGCTGTCCACGGCTATAGGGGTGTTGTTTGTTTTCGACCCCCTGGGCAGCACTGGCCCAAAACCTGCCAGAGAGGAACTGCTGGGGGTGAGGGACCTGGAGAGCAGCGAAGGCTCCCAGCTCCTGTCCACTGCCCGCTCCCTGGCGGTCCGTGTGTGGGAAAGCCGGCTCCGGCTCCTATGCTGCTGTCTGCCCCAGGACGAGAGCCACCGAGCCGCCTTCTCCAGCATCGCACAGCTCGTCAGCGGGTTCTTCTCTGTAAGTGTGTCTGTGTGTACCTATGTGCGTGCATGTGTGGGTCTCTCTCTCTATATTACTGTGTTTACTGATCCGCGTGTGTATTGCAGGATACAGACCTGGTAGCCAGTGACATAGCAGCAGGCTTAGCCTTGCTGCACCAGGAGCAGGATAAGATGGAGCATTGCAGAGAACCAGAAGACGTAGTGTCCCATAGCCCCTCCTCACCCATTGTAAGTACAGGACTCACTGACTCACCTGACAGTCAGTCAGGCAGTCTCTCATGTCAGTGAGTCAGCATTCATCTATCAGTCTGTCATTAAACCTGGCATTCAGTCTGTTGGTCTCTCAACAGTCAGCCAGCCAATCAGCCAGTCAATCGGGTAGTCTCTCAAGTCAGTGATTAAGTCATTAATCTGTTAGTTGGTCATTAAATCTGGCATTCAGGCAGCCAGCCAGTCAGTTCATGTGAGTCCTCAGCTGTGTGTTTTCCCCGCCCTGCCTCACAGGCTGAGGACCTTGAGGCAGAGCTGGAGAAGGCAGTCCACTGTATGCGGTTTGCTGCTGCAGCGTACGGCTGGCCCATGTACGTCTACTCCAACCCCATGACCGGAGCCTGCAGCCTCAGCAGGGACTGGTGAGCCTGCGCTCTGTCTGCCATGTCCAGGTTAACCAGCCGAGAGGCTGAGCCCCACAGGGACTGTGCTGAGCGGGTCGTGTGTCTCTGTGTGTGTGTGTGTGTGTGTGTGTGTGTCTTAGCTGTGGGAGCCAAACTGCAGAGTATGACATCGTAGGTGGAGACAATCTGGGCTGCCATTTCTCCTCCATCCTGCTCAGCACTGGGCTGCAGTACAGAGACTTCATCCATGTCAGCTTTCACAACCAGGTAAGTTACCCACAGGATCATGTACACTCACTGACACAACACACGTGCCTATATGCCATTACTGACAATAATCAGACCTCGGTAACTACCAGGCATGTCAATTCATACTGCTTATCCGAGGCAGGCCTAACAGTGTGTTGCTCAGTGTAGTCTTGTCGTGTTTGTTCCAGATCTATGAAATTCCGTTCTTCGTGGCTCTGGACCACAAGAGGGAGGCAGTCCTGGTGGCAATCAGAGGAACATTGTCGCTCAGGGTCAGTGGCCTGTGCCCTCCTTTGACTCACCGTACAGTAACCTACCTGGTCACCTAGAACATTCGCCTTCCTGTAGCAACATATCATTACTCTACTTGTCTGTGTGTAAACCTTTCGGTTTGTCCTGTGGTGTCCATCCAGGACGTCCTGACGGACCTGTCTGCTGAGTGCGAGGACCTGCCCATCGAGGGCGTGTCAGGAACCTGCTATGCCCACAAGGTCTGGGGAGACTGCCTGCATGTCTAACACCATTAGTGTGTGTGTGTTACACTTCTTTAGCCTTAAGCAGCAGTGACATTGTGGATAAGAGAGGGTCTTCTTCCGAGTTGTGCTCTGCGTAGACAGGATATCGGACGGCTAAGATGACCAGTGCATCTGTGGTGCTGAGTTGACCTTGTCTATCTGAAAGCTAAATGGTGTGTCTTTGTTTCCAGGGCATGTCACAAGCAGCTGGCTACATCTACAAGAAACTGGTCAACGACGGTATCTTAAACCAGGCCTTCTCCATCGCTCCGGTAAGAAGCAAAGAGCTGACTTAAAAGTGTATAACTGTAACACCAGTGTAGCAGACTAACTCACCAAGAGTCTCTCTCTATTTCTGTTGCCGCCCCCCCCCCCCCCCCCCCCGCCCCATCCCAGGAGTACAAGCTAGTGATCACGGGCCACAGTCTGGGTGGGGGCACAGCGTCCCTGCTGGCCATCCTGCTGCGCAGCTCCTTCCCCAGCGTCCAGTGCTTCTCCTTCTCTCCACCAGGGGGACTCATGAGGTAAGGACCAGACCTTTCTGTCTGGCTACTGATGACAACTCTTCTGGCCGTTGAGCATCCAATAAGGACATTTGTATTTAAATATCCTCCCAGGCTGCCACCTCTACTGACTGATTTGTGATTGGTCCTGAAGTTGGACTACTTCCTCTGATATTAGTAGTACATTACTACTAATATCAGAATATCATACTACTAGTACTAATCTTTGTGCATCTATCATTATCAGTGTCTTGTCTCCTCACTCCACAGTAAGGCGCTGGCTGACTTCTCCAAACAGTTTGTTGTGTCGGTTGTTCTGGGGAAGGATTTAGTGCCCAGGTAAGAACACAGATGCATTACGGGTAGCCAGGAATTTTAACTGACTTCTCAACCCATCATCGGAATATGCTTTCTCTGTCTAGCCCTATCCACTACCTCCCTCCTCAGCTTGATGTCAGATAACTTAAATAACCCCAAATACTGTCACAAGTTTGTGTCAAGTTTCAATTCCTCTTACTCAAAGGACTGAGATGATAGCTTGGTGTTCAAGTGAGTTGGCATTGAAGTGTTGTGTGGTACGGAGTGAGAGTGGAAAGTTAAAAGTGTACTGCGATGTGCACACTGTTATAGACTCTGGAGTGATGGCACAGCTATATTTGGCCGTGCCCTGTTAAAAGAGACACTGATGAAATGAGAGCAACTCACTTTCTCTCTCCTCCGACCCTGCTCTTTCTTCTACTTGTTCTATAATCAGGTTAAGTTATCCAAACATGGAGGATCTGAAGAGGAGAATCCTCAAAATGGTTTCTAACTGCAATAAGCCCAAGGTGAGAATGCAAGTCTTGTTTGTAGAAAGCTCTTAAAGCTCTTTCCCCACGTTACTTTCCTTCTCACATTCCCCATTACTCTCTCCCTCTTTCTTGCCTTACCCCCCTCCATCTCTTTTCCTCCACCTATTCTCTCCCCCTTTTCTCCCTCCCAAACTTTCTCTCTCCCTCCCTTTAGTACCAAATTCTGTTGCAGGGTTGTTGGTACGAGCTCATTGGAGGAGTCCCTGACGACTTCCCCACTGAGATGGACAACAGGCGGGAGGAGGAGCTTAGCCAGCCCCTGCTGGGGGAGGAGTCACTGATGGTCCGCCGCTCATCGTCCTATCAGAGCTTGGCGTCAGAAGACTCACCCGTTCACACTGCTCAGCTTCCGCTCTACCTCCCCGGGCGAATCCTGCACCTCACAGAGGACGGACCATCACGCAGGTCTGTCTAGGTTTACATAGACACACACACACATTCCCATACTGTAATACAGTATATCTCTTAACAGTACAGCTATACTTCTGTTTATCTTTTTTTTTTTATTTCACCTTTTCTTTTCCTGTGCTACTTCACCTTCTCTTTCCCACACCTTTTTTCTTTCTTTCGTTCTATTGTCCTGTCTTCCTTGTCCCGATCTTCTCCACCAGATCCTGTTTCTCCCAGGTGCGTTACCGTGCAGAGTGGTCCACTGAGGCTGCGTTCCGGAGTATTTTAATCAGCCCCAGGATGATGTCAGACCACATGCCTGACCGGGTGCTTCAAGCCCTACAGAGTGTGACACGTGACAGGCCATTCTCACTCTGCCCCTCATCGCTCAGCAACAGCCATCTCAATGTCATCTGAGTTCCACTAATCAGCCTCTCTTCCAAGCCCCAGTCCTCCTTGTCCAAGTCCCAGTCCTCCTTGTCCAAGTCCCCGTCCTCCTTGTCCAAGCCCCCGTCCTCCTTGTCCAAGCCCCAGTCTTCCTTGTCCAAGCCCCAGTCCTCCTTGTCCAAGCCCCAGTCCTCCTTGTCCAAGCCCCAGTCCTCCTTGTCCAAGCCCCAGTCCTCCTTGTCCAAGCCCCAGTCCTCCTTGTCCAAGCCCCAGTCCTCCTTGTCCAAGCCCCAGTCCTCCTTGTCCAAGCCCCAGTCCTCCTTGTCCAAGCCCCAGTCCTCCTTGTCCAAGCCCCAGTCCTCCTTGTCCAAGCCCCAGTCCTCCTTGTCCAAGCCCCAGTCCTCCTTGTCCAAGCCCCAGTCCTCCTTGTCCAAGCCCCAGTCCTCTTTGTCCAAGCCCCAGTCCTCCTTGTCCAAGCCCCAGTTGCTCTTCTCAAGCTCCTGCTGTGTCCTGCTCCTTTCTCCAGTCATAGCCCACTGTCTCCAAGGGCCTGTCCCCTATCCTACACAAAATTTATCAGAATGTACAGAACTCTTTCCCCAAAGGACTTGGAAAGAGATTCACAATTACTTACTTTCTGCATTATTATGCATTTTTTTCATGATCTCATTGCCATTTTTATTGCTTATTTATCTGATTTTGAGAGTACTGTGTCATTTTCAAAAACTGTGCTTTGTGTACAAAGTTAGGTAACTTTAAATGTGTACTTGATACTCATTTGATCTGAGGATTGGGGTGGTTGTTAACAATCTTACCCAGAGGCTGCAGTCATCCTCTGCATCATGTGGGTGTTCATGTGTTAAAAAAGTGATGTGTTTGTTTGGTAACTGTAAGTTTGTCTGGTTGTTTGTGTTGAATGTCTGAGACTTTGAACATCAGGGTAAATAGTGCCTATGCATCACGGAACAACAATGCCTGAAAGGAAAATTACTTGGAGATTAAATGGAAATGTAGTTTTTTTGCACTTTAAATATGCAGCAAGTGTAGAGCATGATTCTTATACTACTTTTGATTGATGTGAGAGCATTGTTTTCATGGAAATTAAGTAGATTAATTTATAAACCATTTATTTCTGGTAACTTGTTTACGCTTCACATACAGTACATGTCATTATATTTTCTGGTCATTTAACACGAATGGGGAAAACACTCTGAAACTCTTGATGATTAGGGTTTAATTTTCACACCCTGAATTGTGTATTATTCATTGTGGGGCCTTCAAACAAATGAAAAAATGACCTGGAACATCGTGAGACCTGGGTTTCTTTTACTTCGGCTATTCTTTGTTTAAATATCAATACTTTCTTTAAACTTCACCTACCAACCTGTTGAATTAAAACGAAAGCACACAGAAGAAGCAGTAGCCTACACACATAAATACCACAAATAAAGAACAAGTGGCTTTAACATCGAACAGAAACAGGTAGGCGGTTATTCTTACACGGGGAAGTAAAATGTTATATGTATTATAAAACCAAAGGATTATTTACTGTTTCTCTCATCAGTCCCTCCCAGCCCTCTTTTAGCGCGTGACGTCAACATGACAGCCCAGTCAACAACAGAGCTCATCTGTTGGGAAGTCGGTGGAACAAGACAACTGGAGAGACTTTTCTACTCTGCTAGCTTGCCAGTTTTGCTAGCCCTTTACAGTATAAGCCGTCCATAGGGGGAAAAGGGAACCCAACTTTCCAATTAGTGTTTTTTTTGTTTTGTTGTTTCGCTTTTCCTCAATGGTCAACTAATGGGTAGTTCAACTATATATTTAGGACATTATTTGGTCTCGCTCCACAACACTAGCGGAGGCAGATTTTGAAAAGGTTGCGGCTAGCTCGCGAGCTAGCACTGGAGGTGAGAAAATGGAGCTGGACGACGGAGTTCTCTACCAGGATGACCCGGGCACGGCGGCTATGATGTCCGAACGGGTGTCGGGTCTGGCGAGCTCCATTTACCGGGAGTTTGAAAGGCTGATCGGAAAATATGACGAGGACGTAGTGAAAGAACTCATGCCACTTGTGGTCGCCGTGTTAGAGAACCTGGACTCGGTGTTTGCTGTGAACCAAGAGCACGAAGTCGAACTGGAGCTCCTGAAAGAGGACAACGAGCAACTTATTACCCAGTATGAACGGGAAAAAGCCCTTAGGAAGCATGCAGAAGAGGTAGGTTTTCTTCCCTGCTGTCAAAGACGGACAGGATAGACCGAGTCTGTTATATTAACCTTTCTACAGTGATTATGATGGGTTGAGGAAAGCTAGCTAACTGTTACAACTACGCTGGCTAGGCCAATCGAGTTAGCAACTTGACAGTTGTGCAGTAGTTCGCTGCAAGCGCAAGTCATTTTCTTCCTCGGGCACATTCTGAACTGGAGTAGCTAGCTTGGTTGTTCCGGCCATGTGGAACAACTTTTGTGCTGAGAAAACTGCTAACTTGGCAGGTTGCTTGCTTGAATTTGTTACCAGCCAAGCACCAGCTGTCTTCACTGTGATTGACAGGACCCAAACTATGGTGCTCGCTGTAATATTGTCTTGCCTTGCATGTTTTCTACGTGCATTAAACAGTATCAGTCCTTATGCAGCATACATTAGTGTTTGCTTATTTGCATTATTTCATGGTTCCCAAGGTTAATGGAAAAATAATTTGAAGTAAGGCAACTTATCAGGAATACGTCTGTACTATAATACTGCGTTCACTGCAATGCAGTGACCATATCTCAGCTCGTGCACAGACTGTCAGTGTTTTGTGATGTTCTACTGATGGTGGGAAATGTGTGTGTGTGTGTGGTAGCATGTTCTGTGCTGGCATCGCCAATGCTATAACCTTTCAGTTGTTATGTGAATGTGGAATGACAAGCATAACTGGAACAGGTCTTTGAGGTTCATCAATGATTCATAAAAGGTTCATAAAGACGGTATAACAATTCAAGGTTATCTTTACAGTGTTGTCACACGTCCTGTTGTGCAAATCACTCACTCAGTAGTATTGGTCTTTTCTCTCAGTTTGTCAATTTTTCAAGGCTAGGTCTGAAACAAGAATGGCAGACTGGGGTCTATAGTGAGGCTGGCAGACTGGGGTCTATAGTGAGGCTGACAGGCTGGGGTCTATAGTGAGGCTGACAGTCTGGGGTCTGTAGTGAGGCTGGCAGGCTGGGGTCTATAGTGAGGCTGGCAGGCTGGGGTCTGTAGTGAGGCTGGCAGGCTGGGGTCTATAGTGAGGCTGGCAGGCTGGGGTCTGTAGTGAGGGTGGCAGGCTGGGGTCTATAGTGAGGCTGGAAGGCTGGGGTCTAAAGTGAGGCTGGCAGGCTGGGGTCTGTAGTGAGGCTGACAGGCTGGGGTCTGTAGTGAGGCTGGCAGGCTAGGGTCTGTAGTGAGGCTGGCAGGCTGGGGTCTATAGTGAGGCTGGCAGGCTGGGGTCTGTAGTGAGGCTGGCAGGCTGGGGTCTGCAGTGAGACTGGCAGGCTGGGGTCTGTAGTGAGGCTGACAGGCTGGGGTCTGAAGCGAGACTGGCAGGCTGGGGTCTATAGTGAGGCTGGCAGGCTGGGGTCTGCAGTGAGACTGGCAGGCTGGGGTCTGTAGTGAGGCTGGCAGGCTGGGGTCTGAAGCGAGGCTGACAGGCTGGGGTCTGAAGCGAGGCTGACAGGCTGGGGTCTGTAGTGAGGCTGACAGGCTGGGGTCTATAGTGAGGCTGACAGGCTGGGGTCTGTAGTGAGGCTGACAGACAGGATACTCACTAGTGTCAACCACAAGTTAACCTTGGCTTAGACCATAGCTACCCTCGCTTAGTGTATTAGTGATGTACCCTACTGCTGTGCTTATGTGATTGGTTTGTTAACTGTGTTAACATTGCCCTCTAACCTCCCATGTGTTGACATGCTAATGGTGTTTATGCTGTAGCTGAGATGTCAGTAGTGTGTGACTACTGGGTTGAAGAAGGGCCCCATGACTCACGCCTACAGGGCAAACACGCGCGCACACACACACACAGTTTGACCTCAAGCATACTCCATGATTGGGTGCCTGACTGGGGCATGACAGCTTTATGTCTATTGTTTGGTCTTTGACCCCATTTTCCACTGTAGAAAAGTAGAGTAGAGCCAAGGAATTGAACTTGAGATTAATACGAGCCTATATACCATAGTAAACAAGTGTAAAATGGTGAATGTTGGTGTTTGGGCCAAGTAAGTCAGCCCTCTGTGCGCTCTCCCAGTCTACCCAGCCCTCTGTCCACCCTCCCAGTCTACCCAGCCCTCTGTCCACCCTCCCAGTCTACCCAGCCCTCTGTCCACCCTCCCAGTCTACCCAGCCCTCTGTCCACCCTCCCAGTCTACCCAGCCCTCTGTCCACCCTTCCAGTCTACCCAGCCCTCTGTCCACCCTCCCAGTCTACCCAGCCCTCTGTCCACCCTTCCAGTCTACCTTGCCCTCTGTCCACCCTCCCAGTCACAACCCTGTCACTCTGTCTATCCTCCCAGTCTCAACCCTCCCAGTCTCAACCCTCCCAGTCTCAACCCTGTCACTCTGTCTGCCCTCCCAGTCTACTCAGCCCTCTGTCCCTGATCCCTGGTGGTCTTGGCCGGAGGAAGAAGGAAGGGCCAGGCAGGAAATTCCTGGAAAATGCTTGACTACTTCCTGAGTTCCTTTCTACTGCCAGAGTTACTACACAACCAGATGTTGTCACAGAGCATTGATGTCATAGTCCCAACAGGACTACATGTAGTCTCAGAACCGAGCTCAGTCTGAGAGAGTCTGGGTGAGGCCTGTCTGGGATGGAAGAGATGTGGATGTGATGGGAGATGTAACGTTCCAGCCCACTCCCACTTAAGCATAGTGTTCGACCTTAAGGTCTGATCATCCTTATCCTGTTTCATTCTGCTACATCCTTGGTGCCCTCCTTTCTGATTGGTTGGAAATGGCCAAATTGTGGTGTACATTCAAATAATTGGTGATGACAGACAGCGGCCCAGTTTTATATCTGGAATCCATCCACAGACTTCTCTCGCATCTGTATGTGAGGGAATCTAACCCTGGACACACACACACGCACACATACTCACACACACACTGATTCTGCCTAGACAGTTGTTTCTCTCCAGTGTTTCCGGTAGTAGAATCCTGCAGCTTGTCTCTCCCTGTGTCCCCAGTTTTAACCAGGCTAGACTCTGGACACACACTCTGGCCAGTTGATAAAGCTCACTGTCAATTGAATGAGTGCTGATACAGTGGAAGGCTGTGTGTTTTGTTGGGGTGGGGGGGTGGGGGGGTGGACAAAGGGAGCATTATGAATGTTTAGAAGTGGAGAGAGAAGCTGAGGAGGGGAAAAGAGGACTGGAGGAACAGTCTTTCTCTGGAGCACTGTCATATGAACATCCTCCCCTGGGTCATATGACCAGCTGCAGGGTGTGTGTGTGTGCATGTGGGAGGTGTGTGTGTGTGTGTGTTAGCACTCCTTTCACACCACAAACCAGGTATTTCCCTGTGTACTCACCCAGATTTCTCCACATTTAACACATTCATCATCACACAAGTTGAGTGGATGGAGAACTTGGCCAGAAGTGATCATTGTGACCCTTCAGTGCGCTGGTGCAGTGACGCAGGCTGAGAGAACAGGAGGTCTGTTCCTGCTAGGCCTCAGGGATGGCAGGAGCCTCAGGTGATTATCTGGCCCAGCAGATGACTCCTGATCCCTGCCGATAGGCCAACCTGAACAGGCACTGAAATGTGATCGGGAGGTCTGATTCTGTTCCTCAAAGAATTTGGCGGAGTCAACCCTTCATGTCAGGCTGATCTCATCCTTGAATTAGATCCTCTGAATAGTACACACACACACACACACACACACACACACACACACACACACACACACTCTCACTCTCACAAAGGCTGGACTGAGCGTCAGTGTGTGTGTGAGCCAGGAGGCTGGTGCTGTGCACCTGTTGTGTAGAGTGGCTGTTTAACAGACACAAAGGAGCTAAAGACAGATGAGACAAGTCCCTTTCCACTGCTGTTAACTTCCCCTTTGACACACACATGCGTGCCTTTTACTCACACACACCCACACCCACCATGTACTGACACCGCCCACCCCCCCAAACACACACACAAACACACACACGTATACACCATTTGGCCCTCTCAACAGTGTCAGACATGAGTAGACTAAGCAGGTAGGGTGGGCATCGTTAGATAGCTCTTTTATACTTCTGTTTAGCATGCAGTTGTGATAGTCTCTCTCCCCTCCTCCTTCTCTGCAGAGGTATATAGTGTTTGAGGACTCCCAGGAAGGTGAGAGGAAGGACCTCCAGAGTCGAGTGCTGGGGCTGGAGTCACACACACGGCAGTTAGAGCTCAAGACCAAGAACTATGCCGACCAGAGTGAGTAACCACACACACACACAGCACCCCGTAGCATTGTGTATGTGCAGGTCTTGTGACTGTGTTTCTGATCAGCTTGAAGACTGCAGGACTCTCCCCAACGGCCTTAATGAATAAAGACCATGACTGTCAAACCCCCCCCCCCTCTCTCTTTTCATCCCCTCCTCCCTCTCTCCATCTGCCAACACGTTCATCCTGCTCAACATGCAGTCCCTGTAACAGAACAGAGGACTTTTTCCTGGTTCTATAAATTGAACTCAGATCGTCACGTAGATTATACTGTGATGTGGTTTTTGGTGTGTGTCTTGTGTCAGTTGATATAGGCCTACCTCAGCAGTCTGCTGTGTAGGAGGCATGTTGTTTACCGGGGGGTGTGTGTATGTGTGTGTGGGGGGGGGGGTTATATAAATAAGCATGTGCATGTCACAAGTCCTAAGTAGCATGTTAACATAATGAAAGCACATGAGATTACAGTGGTGCTGGTGTGGATACATGCTAGCAAAACACACACACACATGAATCAAATGCTAGGAGACTTTCATTGAGTCTAACAGGCGACCACATTTGTTCTAAAAGTGCTTTTAAATAAATTTTAGAAAGGCGCTGATTTAATTTTCCGCTGTTGGAGAAGATAAAGGGAAACCAAACCCCAGTTAGTAAACAAACACACGTTCACACTCGGGTCACTTCCTTGTACAGCCAGCTGTGTGTCTGATGACAAGTTATTTTAATCAGTTTCTCTTTCTCTGTGTGACTGAGGTTAGGGAGGGGAAACAAATGACTAAAAATGACTACATGTAAATGTGAGTGTAACTGTTAAAGAGTTGTGAGAATCACACGCACACGCTCACACACACACAACTACATATTATTCACCCTGAATGATGTAACCACTCTCTCAGAAAGGCTGCTTTAACAGTTGGGGAACCAGTTTGAAGAAAAAGCTTCAAACCAGTCTTTTAAGTGGCTTTCCTCCAGGCCTTAAAGCCTGCTGATTAGGGCAGGATTATGGCCCCAGTCCCTGACCTAATGCAGTGGTATACTGAGGACACCCTGTGGCAGGAAGTAGACATTACACCTTTTTTGTCTTAGCAGTTTGTATGCAGTATCTGAAAAGTACAAGCTTGTCACAGGGCAATAAAAGCCAAGGTTTGAGTAGCACAGTTCACTGGAAGTGATTTCCATGAATACAACTTATAGTGGGGTTGACCAAATGACATGGGACTGCCTCACTGTTGATCATAGACTGTAGCTTACTGTGACTCTCACCAATATCTGCAACCATCTATCATGTGTCATATGTAAAACTCTGTTCACACGTGAGTTCCTCCCTGTGTCTGTCAGTCATCAGGCTGGACGAGCGCGAGGCCGAACTGAAGAAGGAGTATAATGCTCTTCATCAGAGACACACAGAGGTAAGCAGGAACACGGGAGGTCATGTGATACACATTCTAGTATTGCAGCGGGACAAGGTGTGTTGTCCATGCCGTATCAGACGACGTCGATGACAATTGTCGGAAGTGACTGATCGCATAACAGAGAGAAAAAAAAAGTCGACCCCCCCCCCCTCTTGTGTGTTTGTGGTATATTCCATCAAGATGATCCACAGTTACATGGAACACCTGGAGAGAGCCAAACACCAGCACACCACTGCCCTGGAGGCCTCAGACTCCGGCCAGATGAGCAGATCACGGTGAGACACACACAAAGCTGTTTCTGGAGAGTTGTGCTGGAGAGGTAGCCTGGCTGCCAGCCCAACCTATCCCCGCCAACAAAAAAAATGTGATCAGGAAGTTGGGTCTTGGGTGGCTCGTTTGGGGAAAAACGATGTCCGAACAGGAGCTGTTCGGACCAATGAAGTTGTCAGGGTGGGCTTTATACGATGATGGACAGATGATCAACAGTAACGTAATCAACCACGTCACCAAAGAGCGCTTTGGTTGAATTTGTTTTCAACAAACAACATTACATTGCTCTGATTGGTTGTAGGTCTATCCAATTGAGCG